>NW_028258142.1:21228977-21537272 GCF_053883595.1 Heterocephalus glaber
GCCATACTCTTAAGTGAAATAAATAGGACACACATGTGTAAATACCAAATAGTTTCTCTAGTGTGAGTAACTGAAAGTGTAAATAAGGATTAAAATGATTAAAATGAATAATTGGGGGGATTTTTTTGTTATTAAGCCCTAATCATGCACAGACACTACCACACTCTTGCCATGTTTCTAGTATAAATACATTGATGTTCAACAGCCTTTTTATCTCTCAAAGATCTATTAAAAATATTCAAAACTGATCGAACTGTCCAGTAAATACTTATAGATTGTAAGAATGTTGCGGAAATAAAATATTCAAACTAAAACAAAACCATAGACAATGGAAGTGTGAAGGAACAAAAGGACTCCTTGCCAGGCTGCATAGTTCTACTTTTTTATTGTATTTCAAATGATCATATCATTTATAAAAGTAATATATTTTCTGAAAAATAACAATATATAAACAATTATTAAGAAATTGGTCTGAGAAAGTAGCTCAGTGGAAGTGTGCTTGCTTACCTAGTTAATAGAAGGACCAGGGTTCAATACTAAAGAGAGACAGAAATGGGGGGGGGAGAAAATTTCAGCTTTTCTTTATTGTATCATATTCCATTGAAAATTTGTACCAAAATTTATGAAACCAATATCCCTTCTCCTTTTTCAAAGATATTTAAGTTGCTTCCAGTTTAATAATTTTTTGAACAATACTTAATAAATGCTATTTACATATATCTGTGGACATCTGTGTAATTATCTCCTCAGGAAAAAAGTTCCAATATGGAATTATTAGGCCAGAGAGACTTCATTTTTATCAGTAGGATATTTTCCTCAGTTTTCTGTGAGACAGGCTTCATAAATGTATAACAGTTGTGGATGAGTGCTATTTTTGCCACAACTGACCAAAACCAGAGCAAAATTTTAAAAGGTCATACATATAAATGGTGTCATACTGTTTAAATTTATATATGTCATTAGTTTTAAGCACTGATTCATAAGGGAATAAAAGTCACAAATACTCTTTTAAAAGTAGGAAAAGTATAGTTACAAAAATGCAAAATAAATACTTTCGCACAAGCACAGGCAGATTTCTGGATCCCACCAGTTCTTAAAGACCATGTCTTGCTATCATCCTCAACCTCGCTAAGTTCCGGGTATTGAACCCAGGACCTTCACACTGAGCTTCAGTCCTAGCTCTTTTTATTTTTTATTTTAAGAAAGGATCTAAATGAGTCACTAAGTTGCCCAGGCTGGACCCAAACTTGAGATCCTTCTGACTCAGCCTCCCAGAGTGCTGAGATTACAGGCATGTGAAACCACACACAGCTGGTTTGGATCTTAAGTGTTCTTCAAAGGCCTAAGTGTTAAAGGCTTCATCCCCAGCTAAGGGTGCTATTGGAATCTGCCAGGGTTACAGATTTCTGTTCCTTGTGATTTCTGCTGGAAGAATTAGTAGAGACACTTAAATGCAGCATAAAAGCTTTGCTGTTATGCTCGAGCACAAGAGGAGGCCACATGGAAAAATTAGGGAGCAGTGATGCTGGGGATGGATAAGTGTGAGCCATGCACAGTAGCTCATCATGCTGCTTTGCACGTGTCTGTTTCATTAACATCTTAAGTCTCCTCCTAGGGATGTATTTTTAATATAATAATGAAGAAAAAATTATGTTTTGGCAAGGGTTTAGGTTTGGGCTCATGCTGTAGCTAATGGAGGTCCTGAGCACCCTTTTTGTGTGCTCAGGAATAGGGGCTTAGGTGTAAAAGCATCAAAGAATAGATTCCCAGGCCTCAGTAAACTTGATTATTACAGTCACAATCTAACAGTTTAAATAACGAAGACTATTCCTTGCAGACCCTATCTCTTTGGCACCTCTAAGAGGTGGGAGCTAGTGAAGGAAGCAAAGTCATTGGGGGTGGGCCCTCGAGGGGAGAGTGTCTCATCTTCCCAGCTGCCATGAGGTAAGCAGCTTGGCTCTACCACCCTCTCCTCACCATGGTTTTCTGCCTCCTCACAGGCCCAAGCAGTGGGCCCAAGCAACTATGAGCTGAAACTGTGGGATAAAATTAATCTTTTCACCTTTTAAATAGATTTTTTTCTCAGACATTTTATCACAGCAATAGAAAACTAACATACATGATAAGAAATTAGGGATTAGACTTTCAGAATATCTGAAGCTAGTGGTTAACTGAATCAAACTAAAACTAAATAATAGAACTAAATAATAAAACTAAATAATAAATAAACTAAATAATAAAACTAAAACAAAGCCCAGACCCAGGTAAACTGAAGATTCTTTCATTGATCTGCATTACTCAACAGAAGAATGGACATGCAGAAAGTAAATTGCATTTAATATTTATATTTTTGTATGAAAACTAGCGTATAATCACAAATTAGTAAACATACACACAAAAATTAGAAATTGTGACATACAAAGAAGACAGAATAGTCTACAGAAGTAGACCCAGGAATGACTCAGTTGTTGAAACTAAAACAATGATTTTCAACAACATCGATTCTAAAGAATGCCAAAAGACTCCTTGAAAAACAGAGGTTAGTCATTCTAGCGGAGATGTGTCAATTTTTTAAAAAAAGCCATAAAGAAGTGCAAACATAATATTAAATATGAAGAAGTAATTTGTGTGATCCAAACAAGAGACTGTTTAGAATCACTACATGTGAAGATTGGTCAATCCAAAGTCATATAGAAAATGAAAATAAAAAGTTGAAAAACACAGAAAAGAATAATGTCTGTTGTGGAATACTTTCCAAATTGCCAGGGATTTAGCTCAGTCGTTCCACCACCTGCCTTGCAAGCACAAGGTCCCAAGTTCGATGCCACCCAACACCAAAGAAAAAAAACTTTTCAAATTAATGTTCTTGTATCTGGATTCTCAGAAGAAAAGCAGAGAAAATGAGTACAAAAATTTTTTCAAAAAATTGATTCATAAAATTAAGACTCTCAGCAAATTCTGAGAATGAAAAATAAAGTAAAACACTAATATATCATAGTCAGCTACTGAAAACATATATAGATAATAGATGTTTAAATCAGCCAGAATTAGATATGCAATTCAATAGAATCAGGAGTTAATGTGGGTTTGAGTTTTGTTACTGCTGTTATATTCACAAGTCTCCATTGGCCAGCTGCTCTTCCCTGTGTTTGGAGCCAAGCTTACTGCACTGTGTGGGGTTTCTCAGCCTTGCTGTTCCACCCAGCCTTCAGCAGGTTCTGTACAACTGTGCTTCTGGTGACTTCTCTCCAGGGTCTGCTTTCTTCCCAAGGAGAAGGCTGCTTTCACTTTCTGGTGAGCTAGGTTTGTGGCAGAAGCAGACAGGGCTGTCCTTGCCTTGGCTAGCCTCCACTCCAAGCTAGCACTTGGCCCTCAGGTGTGGGCTTTCTTAGTATTCTTCAGACTTGCGTGTGTCCTTTGATTTGGCCAGTGTTTCCTATGCCTCTTCCCAGGTAGCTAACACCTGTTTGGTACTGATGCAGAATTCTGAGCCTACTATAGTTCCTGTTCTCTTCTGGTATGGAAGGCTATTGCCTTTACTCCTTTTTCAGCCTTAAATGATCTCTGCTTCTGTCCTGGAAGTCAGGCTGTGAGAGGTGGTTCTCACCCAAAGACAGTTTGCTATTTTTTCCTTTCCTAGAATTAATTTTTAATGGTCTCTGGGAGTGGAGTGATTGCTACTGACATTTCAGAGTTTTAAGACTTTTGATTCATAGAAAATCAAAGCAATCTGGTAGGGCTTTAGCTCTGTGCCCCGGGAGCAATTGCTGAGCCTCCTCCATAGCTGCCATTGGAGGAAGTCTCTCTGGTCTCCTTCTGTAGCCTATTCTTTCTCATGAGTACTGTGCAAAGAGACTGTAAGTGAATATAAACCTCCCTTGGTTCTGGGGATTCTAGTTATTCTTTTAGTTTCTTTTTTAGTATATATTTGCAATGCATATTAATTACATTCCTCTTGCATAATTGATGCATATACATATGTCATCTTAATCATTTTTCCTTCACCTTCCCTTTCCTCCTTTCTTCTCAATTCCTAGATTCCCTTTCATCTCCACAGTCTACCTTCCTGTTTTCTATCATCTATCTTTTATTTTGCTCTTTAAGTTATGTTCCAGCTACTCTAACCTGACCTGTCATCCCACATCTGTTTCTTCATAATGTGTTACAGTTTTAGCCACTTTCGTCTTCATTTGTGTGGCATTTATATCATCTGTTCTCTGTCTGAGGGCAAAACATCTAATACCTTTGAATGTAACCTATTATTGGAAGGGGTTGCTTCTCTCTCAAATTTTGTTCACTGTGACTTGTGACTTGAGCTGTCTTGGGGACTCCATAAAAGTTGTAATTTTACAGATTTGACTTTTTCTTTCCTTACAACTTTGGAAGTGATGTTTTCTTGAAGCTTTCAGCATCCTAAACAGAACACCCAGGTATCTTTTCTGTCATTACTTATTCTAGATTAGGAAGCAATCTTTTGAGATGTGCTACAGTCAGGGGTATAAACTCCCCATGCACCTAATCATGTCCTCTTGTTGTTGCTAGAATTACACAAGGATTTTGTAAAAGAAAGAAGGGCAACTGTGTACCTGTTCTAATTTTATTTGTAAATGGTAGAACCAGATTATCTGGCCTTAAACTATGATATATTGCAAGGTCGTATAAGACTAATGAGCTAATAATTTCTTAAGCTTTGACTAGCAGAAATGTTTACTATTTAATTGCTTATTTTTGTGATGGCATGAAATAGTAAGGAACAAAACAAATCAAAGAATGCCCTGCTACTTCTTCTTCCGCTCACTTTATTTTTGGCGCAACATTTAGGTTGGAATCTCATTCCAACCTTTCTCTGTCTCCACAATACATGTAAACACACAGAGTATTAAACTCTATGTGCCTCTGTTTTCAGTTGTGGACATCTCCAGAAAATTGGAAATGATTGTATTCACATTGACCTTCTCAGAAATTAGAACTAACTGCTCAGTTTTCTATTTGCCAGAGACATTTTGTTTTTGAACAGGGCAATGGTTATGAAAAGCTAAGTCATAGTACTTTTTCTCAAGATAGAAAAAAAGGTCCGGATTATAGTAAACATTTAATAATGAGTGATTGAATAATTTCTGATTATGATGGTTAATTGAGATCCATATATCTTAAAATTAATGAATTTCTCCTCTAGCCTCAGATCTTACTGATAGCTAATTGCCATTCTCAGATTAATGTTTAACTTTTTTCCCTTTCTTGTTTCTTTAGTGAAAAATTAGGAGAGGCTATGTTAGAGATAATTATTTCCACAGAATTTACTATTTTAACTATTCTATTTTTAACTAAAAATTATATAGTTTATTCTGATTTTTAGACCAAATTCAAATGCTTTAAAATTAACTTTGTGTTTCCTATACCCTATGGCCACATAGTCCTGCTGTATAATTTACAAAATGCACTGTAATAAGAAAATTATGTATTCTTTCTCTTTGAAATTAATGTGATAATGATACCTCTCCTATTTATCTTCTTTTTTTAGTATTGAATGAGATTATAAATAGAAATTTTTTGCTCATTGCTAAACATATTCATTATGTATCTGACTTCCTGTCTAAATTGTGCACTCCTGTGAACTGTATGAGGATTTAAATTACTGTGTTTCCTCAGAAACTAGCATGTAGAATGTACTTTATAATTGTTGATAAAATAAATTAAACATTGGCCACATAAGGGGTGCCATAATACTAGGATACTATATAGATTAATATATTTGTAACTCATTTGAAATTTCTCATCAAACAATATAGAACTATTGTAGACAGCTAAATTAGAAAATATTATAAGGCACTTAGGCGGAGCTGGGCACTCAGCACAAAGACAACTGTGACCTGAGGCTCATTCACTGAAGGCCAGGCTTCAAGAAAAATAGAAAATACTATACTCACATACTTCTCCTAGAGATAAAGAGCAGTAATTGATATTCTAAGTAGGCATCAATCACCTTGGGTGAGGACCAAAACCTCCCTAGCCCATTTCTTCCCAGAAATTCTTATTCATTCCATGTACACTTGCTACATGACTTGCTTTCCCATTTGATCCTCACTTAAGCAATATTACCTAAGTGACTATACTTGTTATGATCTTATTGGTTGATCGTAGTTTTGTCCCACCTCATGATTTTTCATTGGATCAATATTACCTAAGTGACTATACTTATAATCATATTAGTTGACTACAGTTTTGTCCCACCTTGAACCTGCCTCACCTCATGGCTTTGCTCAATAAAACAGCTTTGAGAAGCGAGGGGTGGGCAACCCACTTTCTGGTCCCCATTTGTCTCTCTTAGACAGAAGCTTTCTTTCTCTCAATAAATTCCTCCTACTCTTAACCTCTGTTGTTCCTAGAATTCATTCTTCGATTTTAGAGAACACTAACTCGATGTTTCAGACATCTAGCAGGTTGGGAGTTATAATAATTCTCTTACATTTCTTGGATTATTTGGAGGTCCTGTATCAACCATAAATCATAATCCCTATATCAGAACCATGTAGTGCAAATCTGTACATATAGCTATTTAAATAAAAGTGAATAATTGGTCCCCATTTCCTGATGTATCTCTACTCTAATTCCTAATTATGTGATTTATGAGATGTTACTTGAATTTCCTTGAGTCTGTAAAATAGGAATAGCATTTATATTATATATTATAAATGTATAATATAATGTATAATGTACAGAAGTTACACATATATATTCCATGTTTATTGTATATGAAAAAAATATTTATCATGTTATTTGATCCTGATGCTGTAGTTCCTAGAATAGGCTTTCTGTAGAATAGTTATTTTTTACATATTTTGACTCCCTTTAGTTTTTCTTAAGGCACTGTAGTGAGAACTTTGTGCAGTATACATCCTATTTAGAATGAACATCAAACTACATAGTAAGTACATTTATTTAATTAACTATATTTATATACAGTAAGTATATTTATTTTATTAATTTAATGAATTTATATAATCCAGAATAACAAAGCTATTAGTATAATTAAGTAAGCAAAATGATAACCTAAACATAAAATAATGCACATTTAAAGTAAAACATTTATTTTTTTCTAGCACATTAATTGTACAGGATATTGGTTTTCATTGTGACATTTCCAAATATACATCTAGCATATTTCCATCATATTCTCCCCCATTACCTCTCCATTCCCCATCCCCCATCCTCCCTTCATCTCCTTATTCTCTAAGAGTCTCCCTTCTATTTTCAAGTCACCCTTCCTCCAGATTCCACATATGAGAGAAAACATACTTGTCTTTCTAGGTTTGGTTTATTTTGCTTTACATGGTGTTTTCTAGTTGTATCCATTTTCCTGCAAATTAACTTCATTCTTTGTGGCTGAATAAATTCCATTAGGTATATATACACACCATATTTTCTTTATCTATTCATCCATTTATGGACATTTAGTTTGATTCCACAACTTGACTATTGTGAATAGTGCCACAGTAAACATGAGTGTGCAAGTATTTCCACACTGACTTTTATTCCCTCAGGTATAGTTCAAGGAGTGGTATAGCTGGATTATATGGTTTTATTGTTAGGTTTTTGAGGAACCTCCATTCTGGTTTCCATAATGGTTGTACTAATTTGTATTCCCACCAACAGTTTATAGAAGTTCTTTTTTTCCCCTGCATTCTTTTCAGTGTTCATTGTTATTTGTATTCTTTTTTTTTAGCTTATGATAAAATTTAGTATTTAATTGAGACTAAAAAAATCACAAAAATAAGAAACTGAAGGAAACTTCTTTAACAAAACTACTAAATCAAAGCCTACAGCAAATTTTACAACTAACAATAAAAGTAGACCCATTTCTTTTCTATATGGGAACCATATATAAAGGTACCTTCTAGATCCACAAAGCTTCAACATTGTATAATATAGCATTGTCCGTATTCTGGGTTATAAAATATACCTAACAAATCACAAAGAAAATAAATCATATAATGTATTACCTCAGTAGAATATAAACTAGAAATCAATAACAGAAAAATATCTGGAAAAATCTTAAAATATTTGAAGATATAATCTTGATAATAGCCATTCTGACTAGGGGGAGATGGAATCTTATGTAGTTTTTAACACACTTTTTTAATTGCTAAAGATGTCAAACAATTTTTAATATATTTGTCTTTTATACTTTTTTTGAAAAGTATCTTCAGTTCATTTGTCCATTCACTAGGTTAGATTACTGTTCTTTTGCTGTTGAGTTCTTTATATATATTCTGGTTATTAATCCACTTTTGGAAAAGTAGCTGGCAAATATTTTCTCCTATTCTGTAAGCTGTCTCTTTACCCTGTTAATTGTTATCTACAGTATGCAAATTTAATTTGATACAATTACACTGTAGATTCTTGCTGTTATTTCCTGAAAGATTTTCCTCTAATAGAGTACTATTCAGGAAGTTACTCATTTGTCCAATATGTTAAAGTGTATCAGCTGTTTTCCTTTCATAGTTTCACAGTTTCAAGTCTTAATAGTATTAGCATCGGGCTGGGGATTTAGCTCTCAGTGGTTTCGCCGCCTGCTGCGCAAGCGCCAAGACCCGAGTTCGATCCCTGGTACCAAAAAAAAAAAAAAAAAAAAAAAAAAAAAAAAATAGTATTAGCATTTTTAATGAACCAAAGGAACCAAGAATAAATCTTGTACTTAAACTTAAACTCTTATTCACCCTTCACGTTTTAGTTTAGTGTTTAATACTGTGTCCCCAGAGATAATTCAGAGGTCCTCAGGGCAAGCCCCACGAACTCTTCTAGCTACTTTCAAGATACCCTGTTGTCCCAGAGTAAGTGATAAATGAGATTGGGATCTTCTTCCCTTTTCTTTGTTAAAGTTTAAGATTTGTAAGAGAATTAACCATTTTGGTCCTATTTATCACTTATTTTTCGGTCATTACTATTATATCTGAAACAGTATATCAGCATCAATGCATTTATTCAAGAGCTGGTTGTTGTTTTTAAATGTAGTTTTAAATATAATTTGTTTACATTTTTCATTTTAAATCTCACCTGTGACATGATACCATTTCATTATCATGCCAATAAGTTATCATTCATCGTTTTAAGGTCACACTGGTAATGCTAATTTACTTTTATTCCCTACTAAGTTCTACAAGAAAAGAATGCTCTAGTTGGTGCTAAGGATTCGAGGTATTCTAGTTCTTTAAAAAATATATTTATTATGGAAAAATTGCTCTGGTTTTAGAGGCATTCAACATTTTCATTTCAGAATGCAGAGAATCATAAAAACAAATCCCTATCCATAAAAGAATTGACTCTAATAACCATGGTACATTGATTTAAATATTAAAGTAATATAGGTTTATTAGAAAGATATAAATAAGAATATTGTTTAAAAATGGAAAGAAAGCAAAAACTACATCAGATGTACATAAAAGTACAGAAGTAATAGATGCCTAAATGTAGCCCCTTCTTAATGTTTTTCATATTTTCTCATAACTTCAGTATTTTTTGCTCCTGTTTCTGAGAATATATTTTAATAATGATGTAATTAGAGTATCAGTATAATTCTTTCACTGGTCTCATGTCACTTCAAAGTAATTAGTTAAGGCTATGTCAGTGGTGTTAATAGTGTTAAAAATGAGCATTTATTTTTCTCCTTTATTATACATAAAAGCAAAGTATTTATAAATACATATGAATATATGATATTTTCAAACATTTTGTTAAATCCATCACTAGAAATTACTTGTGAAATCTATTTTCAATTTACTCAGTTTTAAAAAATTATTTATCTATAAACATTAATAGCATAATAACTACAAAGGAAGGAGCTTAGATAAGGTGGCATATTTTCTCTGAAAGCAAATTGTATTTTGCTCTAAAAACATGATAGCAGTATGAGTCTAATTACCTCCTATATTTTGGAGAGTGGCAGACGGCCAATGAACTGCATTTTTTATCCTAAAAGAATATAATCAAATGAATATTAGATGAAGCTTTTGTTGATTCTTGAATATGTAAATTAAGCAAGTTATTTTGTCATCCTGATGAGTGGAAACATTGATTTGCAAGACTAATTATGCTCACTATTTTTAGAACAAGCAAAGGGTTTTGTAGTACGTAGCTTTGTAGGGCATCAGAATTGGACAGGCTGGTTCTTTGCAGGTCAGGCCTTCTCAGAAGATGCCTGGGATGTTTACATAAAAGTCAGTGTGGTGGAGGAGGTGAAGTTTATAATTCAGTAATTCACTGTGGGACCATTTTGTATTTTGAAGTCAATTGGATCTTTCAGCTTAGACACTTCTCAAATGTCAATGAGGGTTTGCATGTGTAAATAGGGTACTAATTGCTAATATATCCTTAGTGATAAAATAAGATTAGACCTATACTAGTTCTCTGCAAAGCACAGCATGAAAATTTTCTTTTGTTAAACCAATAAAATGTTTTGTGAGTGAATTGAGATACACTGAACGTTTTTTAGCTCTAGGGCTTCACTGAGAATCTCAAGAGAATAGTTAACTCTTAGATTTTGGAATTATCCAAAGAAATATAGAAATAAAGAAAGAAGTATATAACTAATTTAACAGAAGTACTTTGTTTTAAGAACATTTGGGATAGAAACCTATGAATTTTAACTTGGTGTCAAGAAAAGGTGAAAAATACACATAACCTAGAAATGTGTGTGGAAGTCTCATACTTATGAGTATCAGGATGTGCTTGGGGTGCCACCTTTATTATGTAATGGAAAATAGTCTCTTTCCACAATTCCTAACTATGAAGTGTGCCAACAGATGTATATGAGGCCAAATGAGACTATTTTCCTATGGTTAATTCTGGGCAAGGGCTATCAGAAAGCTGTTCACATGCTCTTTCATCAGAAATCAATCTGCATTCAGCATAGTTGCTATATTTATACTGGAGAAGAAGCCAAATTATGGAAGGGATTATATGTCCACTTTAGCATTTGCAGAGGTCTTTAGAGATTTAATATCAAGGCAAATTGTGGAGATGACAGTAAGACTCTTGCTAGTTGCAATGGCTATACATATTTGAAAAAGTCAAATCTGCACCATTTATATTAAGCTATAATGTTAAATCTTTATCTTCCATCTCTTTTGGTTCTCCAGTGTTGAAATATATGTGGACGGTTAGCCACCAAATTAAAGGTCACTTTTATTTATAGAAATAAAACTCTAGTTTAATAGCATCTTTACATTTTTTGTTTTCCCATCTTCAATGCTAAAGTCTTACTTTGCCTGTACTTTTCAAAATTTGAATTAAGTCTGTTGTATAACTACAGAGTGAGTTAAAAAAAAACCCAACATATGTTGAAGATCAATTTCATGGACCAGATGCAATGTCAGGAACATCATACATGTTATTTGCTTTAATCTACACAACAATCCTGTGAGGTTGGGTATTGTCTTCACTTTCTAGAAGCAGATAATTGCAGATGTTAGTAACTCAGCCTGTCCAATATGACATCTAGCAAGCCAGTTGCAGAGCTGATATTCAAATCAGGTCTCTCTGGCTTCAAGTCTGTTTCTATTTCATAACATGAAGATTTTAATTATTGAGAAGAATGTGGTTATTCAGTAAAATTATTCATTTGATGCCTGTAAAACAACTCTTAACTAGATGCCAGCTGATGGTAAAAGATTACTAATAATGGGAAAATTCAACCAGATTATTTTGTTAAAATATCTATAATTGTCCTGTCCAACATTTTAGAAACTGGCCACAGGTGAACAAGTGACTACTAAAATGAAAATCAAACTAAAAATTTCTCAATCTCATTGACCAAATTTCAAGTGTTCAGTAACCATATGTTGCTTTTGTATAGAACAGTAAAGATTGCAAAATATTTTCAAAACATAATGATCATCTTGTTGGACAGTGTTGGTGTGAGAGTGTGTGTGTGTGTAGAGACATACAGACAGACATGCTCTTTTACACAGAATGGTGTTACTCTTGGAGTCTTAACATCATGAGTTGAAAATACATTAAATACACTTAAGATCCCTACCCTACCAAGCATCTCAGCCAAGGTGACATCTAAACTACCTTAAACATGCTCTGAGCACTACATTGGTCTACAGTTGGGAAAAATCATCTCACACAGAGCCTATTTAATAATATTGTATAGAGTGACACATCTCATGGGTCTGATTGGGAGCTGTGGCTTGCTGCCAGTGCCCATCGTTGCAAGAGAAGAAGTTATCTCATATAGCCATCCAAGGAAAAGATCAAAATTCAAAATTTGAAATGTGGCTTCTATTAAATGTATATGTATCACTTTCATACCAACATAAAGTTGAAAAATCATAAATCAAACCATCATAAGTCAGGCCACCATAAGTCAGGGACTATCTGCACATATAAATATATTCATATTTATATGTGCATATATACATTTATACAGCCATATATACATCTGTGTATATTTACATATATTCTTTTAAATTCATTCACACACAAATGTTAATATATTAAAACAAATTCACAAAGACCTATTATGGTTAGGGTTTGAAAACTCTTAAATCCAGTTTATTGATCAACAATTTCCACTCCCCATATGATGGGTTTTAAAGTACCTTCCCTATGGATTGAGAGTACAGTTTGTAGATGGCTCCTCTGGGGTAATTATCTGCATCATCATTATAATTCTTATATATAATTACAGATATCCGAGGTGGAATGGATTTGAAAATCATCTCATTCAATCATCTTATTTTTCAGGAGAAAACTGAAGTCATCATCATCCTTCAAACTTAACAGCTCACTTGTTTTTCTTGTTTGCTTATTTTAAATTTCCATTTGCTACATATAGAGGAGAAAAACAGACTAGTTCTTTAATTGAAATCCATGAACTCAGCTAAGGGGACAGGAAGTTCATAAAAGTGCATATATTATTCTCGTCATTTGTTGCACATGATCAAGGATCCATGGATCCACACAGATTTCATCAGAATCCCAAAGCATTTAGTAATACTCCAAATGGTAAAAAATTTCACTCAGTAAGTATGTATAACCTAAGCTTCCCACAGAATGACTGGATTTCAGACTTTGAAAGACTCATCTGCTATTACATAAGGAGTTCAAAAATAAAATGGGCAAGCATCAGAATTGATCATAAAGTAGTTCACTCTTGGAACCCTTAAATGACTTGGAAACACACATTAAATTAAAATAAATATTTGCATATTTGATAAAGAGACCACACATTTTGTTACTAACACTGGAGAGTAAATGTGTTTGACAAATTTGAATTTGAGAAGTAGAATAGATTCTTCTTGCTTGCTTGAATAAAAGTAGAAAGAAAATTGGAAAACCTAAAGCAATTAATGAGAATGATCAGAAATTTCCTTAACTTCATTTTTTTCCAATTTTGATGATATATAAGCCCTGAGAACAAGAAAAGTTGTTCTTCGCAGGCTGAACTTTTTTTCATTCCCATTATTATGGATATGTAATAATTCTTTTCATGTTTCTCAAGCTTAAGTGTTCATAATTTGTTATTTTTATTTTTGTAATCTTTTGTGAAATTTTGAAATATTGATATAACAAAAAAATTTTATGCCAGCTCTGAAAGTTTTTCATTATTTCTGAAGCTATTTAGATTCTATCTATTTTATATCAAAAGCTTGAAAATGCTTAATAATTGCTGAATTTTTGCAGTTTTAGATAATTACCATCTTTGAAATATTTTTCTCCTCTAGGAAATAATTTTGTTTATGATGCATTCACTTTTTTCTTTTTAAATTCTGCTTTGAAATAACTTCTCATTATGGGAATGGTCTGAAAGCATAAAGCCACCAAAGCACAGAAATGGACATTTCTCATCCAGTATCTTTCAGAAAGCTTTGTCTAGCAATGTGGTACAATTGGGAAACCCATAACAGAACCCTCATACTACAGGGCACTTGCCTTGTATCCTGGGAGGAAAAAGTGCTATCAAAAGATCAGCATCTACATGTTCAGTCTAAAACTAACTATAAGAAAATTTCATTGAGGTCCGGATGGGAGATGTAAGTACACATAATGATTACCACATTGGGGTTAGGTAGATAAATGGCTTTTCATTAGCTTGATGAAATTGGAAACCCTTTTGTGTCAGTTATGGATGGAAACAAAGTCCACAGGTTTGTGGCACACAAGGTTTCTATGTTTCTTTTTGGATAAAATCTTGGAGGTGGGTATTTTATCCATCTGCCTAGTTTGCTACTTATAGAATACATTTGTACACTAGAGATATGTGTATGCATGTGTGTGTGCATCTGTCTTGTGTTTATACTATCCAATTTTGGGTTATATATTACAAACACATTGCTTTAAGTAAATGACTAAGAAAACCATGGGACTCAGTCTCCCACTCTGGAACTTAGATAAAATGTTAATAAGGACTAAATATTTCCAACAAGATGACTCAAAGGAACATGGATGTTAGCTGTGAATGAAGACTTTGTGTAAAATCTCACAGTGTCTTACCTGTTGCTCTTCAATGGCATTTGGTAGATAAAATCATCAACAGAGCTAGTGCACATAGTAGAAATTTCATCTTTGTGGCACACAGTTAATTGTTTTTTCATTCTTATCATCACATATTAGAATACTTAGATGTCATTTTTGACTATATGAAATTTCTTAATAAACATTCAGCCAACACATATGTTTTACTTAATGGCATTTATCTGTACTCTTGTCCAGATGTGCAAATATTATGTACTAATCCTTGAAAAACAGTTGATCAGAGAATATCACAATATCTTTCAAAATTTAACTTGTCCTTTACTTCTAGTCGTGAATTTAATTTTTAATGTAAAAGAACATATACTAAAATAGTACTAAAAAGTAGAAGATATGTAATACTCCAAAACAACAGTGAATCTTTTGCTGTATTTTTTCCTATATTTTCTACAGGTATTTTAACACAGTTGCAAATCTGATACTTATAAAATATGAATATACAAGTAAGATACCACTCCAGCATTTAATGTAATAAGCACATTTTCATGCAACTATATGATCTTTACAAATAGCATTAATATGATGGCTTTACAGTGTTTGATGTACTTGCTATTCTGTTCACACCATAATTTAATGAGCCATAATATAAAAGCAACCTAAAACCAAATAGTAAAGATATTTTGTAAAAATATTAATCAAAAACATATTTGTGTCCTTTTACCCTTACTCTTTGTGTACATTTTACTTACTGGATAGTTGTGTCCATATCTCCTTGCATGAGACGTTCTCTGGTACATGGGCATCTATCTGTACTCTTGTCCAGACATGCAAATGTTGTGTTCTAGTCCATGAAAGATAACTAATCCGAATATATCACCATGTCCAGTGGCTGATGAACAATTTCACCAAGTTCTCACTTGCATCAGAGAATCAGCATCCTAAAGGAAGTTTTCTCACTCAATGACTGATAGAAGTTTGTGGTAAATGCCCCAGTCCCTTTGCCCTTAGTTTGGCTAAGAGAAGTGTTTACCTCTGCAGCAACAGCTGGTTCTGAATGCCATCTTCACTCCTTCCACTTCTGTAAATTATTTCACTCTTCTCCTACCAGTATTTCTTTGGAGAATCTCCCAAATAAATTAATTTTTACCCAAAACCTGAAGTTTTTATACTCATCATTAGGATAACTAGATAATCAAAAGCTTTCATATACTACTCTCCTAAGCATTCACCTGAGAATTATGTCTGTAAAGTATTGAATGAAGATATTCTCAGATTTTTTTGGTGGTCAAAGAAAATTAGACAAAAAACAAACAGAATATTAGGCTTTAGAAATTCTATTCAATATTTTGTCAATGTTTTCAAAATATAAGCAAAGGCACTTAAATGAGGTAAGATGTTGAAGCTATTTTTATTTGAAGATCAGCCAAGCTACAAAATACCAATTTGAATTAGGAAAAAGAGTTACTTATAATTTGAAAAATGAAAATAGTATCTCATTGTAAAATTTTATTTTTATAATTTGATAAATGAAGGTAGTATCTTTGAAAATTATAATTTAATTTAAAAAAGTATTTCTCATTATAAAATATTTTATTATTTATGATTAATAAATGAAAATGGTATCTCATTCATTAATAAAATGATTAAGCATCACGCTCCATATATGTGAGGTATAGCTGAACTCTCTTAAATATCCATTTAACAGGGACAATCAGAAAGGTGAAGAGAAGGCTTTGGAGGAGGTGACAATCAGGTGTGGCTTCAGTTTCCTCTCACCAGCTGAAGAAGGGGCTCTGTCACTCACTGGCCATGTGATATGCACATAGCCAATTCTAATCAACTTCATCACTCATAAAACATAGATAATAATATTCACAGAGCATTAAAATTGAGGTAATGGATATAAATCACTGGGCCTAATGGTATCTGATAAGCATCCAGAAAATACAGCAGTAGGTACACTCAATTTACAATTTCTTAAGGTATTTTAAGCTAACTTTAAAAAACACTTTTGTTTACTGTATGATTTTGTCCAAAACTATGACCTCTATTCTTATGTGTATTTATTGTAAATGTTTATCAAACATGAAACCTAGCTTCATGCAGAATGTTTATGCATATGTAGTTAAATTGGCCTGTTTTATCCTTTCATCTAATGTTTCTAAACAATTTTTTTCTGAACTCCGAAGGCTTGATAAGTGTTGGAATTGTTTAATTAGAAATGAAATATTTTGAACACATATGCTCTCCTTAAGTCTAAACCTTATTTTGGAAGGAAAAAATCATCCCATTAGCTTCTCTCTATGTATCTTAAGGAATATTTTTATTTGAAAATATTTCCATTTTTGGTTGATTATGTAGGAAACACAGGTATGTCTCTTTCACATAAATTTGTGGAATTCATAATTACTAGAATTACGAATTCTGAAGACTCAACTTTGTTTTTGAATTTCACTTTTCTGTAAACTTCTTCCCAAGCTGATTGGTCTCAATTTTGTCCATTCTTCCATAACCATTCTTTTCCCATTTCAATTTCACACCACTGTCTGCTCTGGACACCATCATGGGCTGTGAGTCCCTCTATAGTGCTGAACTGGACTTATTCCAATGTCATACATGTGATAATTTGTTTTTAGGGAAAGATTATTGATTAACATAGATAATATCAATCATTTTAATAATGTTTTTGTTACTAAACAAAATTCTGGCAAGCAGAAGAACTAAGAGGGTCCTCAAGATACCCACTGCCTATATAGTTCTCTCCTTTGAGTCTAGATGGAGCCTATAACTATGATGGGACATCATTGCCTTGATTGTGTTGTAGTATATGACACAACAGAGTTTTCAGATAAAATTAAAGTCCCTAATCAGTTGACTGTGAGGTTATCAAAAGAGAGATTATCCTGGGTGAGACTTACTCAGGTGAGTGCTTCAGTGACAAGACACAGCACCAGCCTCTCCAGCTGACCTGGACAAAGCAAAAGCAATGTTGCAAACTACATCATTGGCAGCCTGGAGGCATCATAGAGGCATCCTCAAGTCTTCCTATGAGCTGTTCTGCTCAAGTCAGCAAGAAATCAGGGAACTTAGCTGTATACTACAAGGAAATAACTGAGCAACAATTTAAAAGAGCTTGATAGGAAGCCCTGAATTCCAGATCAGATCACACCCTTGTCCAACCTTGATTTCAGCACTTAAAATCCAGAGCAGAGGACTTAAGAATGCTATGCTCTGGTCTTTTGAACAAAAAAAAAAACCTGTGAGACAGTAAATGGTAATTATTTTAAAAATTTTAATTTGTAGCAATGCAGCAATGGAAAAATGAATATATCCTTATACTCTGGTTAATACAAATTTTACAATCATTCTCATTTTTTTTTCTGTGATGTACATATAGAGATTTGCTCACTTTTAAGTTCTGTAGGGACTTTATTTCTTCTGAGTTTTAAAGGACATGAATGTACTTCAGAGTTAAAAGAAAACCTACAAGTCAAGCTGTAAAGACTTGTAGCCAATTTACTAATGTTGAACTCAGTTTGGTGGAACCAGATTGCTAATAATAATGAGATAATAATAGTATTGATAGTGTTAATGACATTTCTCACTTATTAGGCAATACTAATAAGTCATTAGTATTAGTTAGCAATACCAATAAGTGATAATATATAAACATTTTACTTAAATCTCTTATTTTTCACTATCCTCCTTTAACACAGAAGGAAACAACCTTATAAAAATGGAGTGGCTTGCTGAAATACAGTCACTAAGTGGGACTGAGTGGTAAAAAAAAGTCTGCCTGACTCCAGAGAATGGATTTTGATGATGCCTCCACATTTTGTTATTGTTTTTTTTTAAAGAATCATTTTAAAAGCTATGAAACTGGGAAGACATAAATGTGGGACAAAATACCTGAGAAAAACAACTTAAAGAGGAAAGGTTCATTTTGGCTCATAGTTTCCCAGGTTTCAGTCCCTGATCAGCTGGGATAAGCTGTAGGAAATGTCACAGTGAAAGGTGGTGGAAAAAATAAAGCTGCTCACATAATGGCAACTGGGGAGGTGGGTGGGGTAGATAGAGAAGTTATAAGCTTCCTCATTCTGCTTTCGATTAATTCAGATTCCACATTATTGGATGATGTCAGCCACATTCAAGGAGGGTCTTCCTACTCAATGTGGTGTTGTCCCACACACCAATTGCCTCTGCAACACCCTCACAGACACTAAGGACACAGATGTGTGCTTTTTTAATTTCCTAGGCAATTCTCAATCCAACCAAGTTGACATTCAAGATCAAGATTAGCCATCACAATATGGAATACAAGGGGATAAAAATCATTTAACAGCAATCAAACTCAATCTTTTTAAATATTTGAGAACATAATGCATTAAGTTTCAGGCCAAACTTAAGTATATAGCAACCAGTTTCTTAAAGATATCAAAGATATCAAACACTCTGCAAAAACATGGAAATTTTACTGCAAGTTGAAATGTACTGAGCTACTAATCAAGCTAAATAGAAATTGTATAGTATAGGGTAGTATAACTTACTAGAACTTTATAGATAATTTAAACCTATACCATTACTATACAAATTAGTGACATGAATCTTGAGCAAAGAACTTGCTCAATATTGTCTAATATTTCTTTTCAATTGATACTATCCACAAGAAACAACAACAAAAAAGATCATACAAGCAAAGTAAATGAAGTTATAAGATCTAAAGCTACTCATTGTCCTAGAATCAGCTTTTGGTGCTTTTCTTGAAGGTGGAAGATAGATTTCTTTCTTTCCTATGCAGAATCATAACAAGTTTTAAAATCAGGCTCAGATGGGCATCAAACAGGCCATAACAAAGAGAAAGTATGGAATATCAACAAAAATAACAAGAAAGTTAAAACATACCAAAAAATTCTAGCTGGTTCAAAGCCATAGAATATCAGCCTTCAGATCATATCTATTGAATTTTCCAATTTAGACATATATTAAGACCCCACCTGTGATGAAATCATTATTTTCATGGTTATATATAGGAATCTAGAGAGTTTCTTATACTCTAAAGCACCTAGTGTCCATGGGAGGTTTTTAAAATATATAAATCCCAGTTATTTCCATGGTGTTTCACACATCACAGTTTTTGCTATATATGTTCCAGAGCAGAGCCGTGTACCCATGCACAATTTCCCTCCAGCTTTCTGAAAATTCATAAAAAAATAATTGCCCAGGACAGGTGGTATACATGCCACATCTAATATACCTATTCACTGCATTTTTTTGCATGCTGTGCACCTTGATTGGTATGCATAAAATGCAATATTATGAATATTTCTTCAATAGGTTAGCTATATACTGCAAGTTAGAGTAAGCAAGTGTTAAATCCAACCTAATAATTTTTCTGCTCAAATCAATGGGCTTTAAAATAGGAATCAATAATGGTGACAGATTTCAATGCTTTTGCTAGGAATTTGTATTTATACAAACAGCATCCACATTATACTTGACCCTGTGGAATAGGAGGCAGATAATCAATACCCTTATATCCTTGCTAGGATTAAATTCTCTTCTTAGAATATGCTAGTCAAAAGTCAGACATAGTGCTGACATTTTCTGCATAATTGAGATAATCTTATACAATAAAATAAATTTTAACATAGCAAGCTATTTTGTTGAAAATTTCTACTAATGTGAAGAACACACAAAAACCAATTGCTAATAATATTTCTGATCACAGGAATTACTTATTGTTACCTAAGAAGTCAAAACTATAAAATACAATTGCTCTCTGCTTCCCATTACTATTATTAATCATAGGGAGGGGGTGGAGGTGGTGTGTGTGTGTGTGTGTGTGTGTGTGTGTATCTGAAGGTACTAGCACAAAACGTGGAATATTCTGAGATGTTTTCTACATGGATAATGTGTAAGTAGAAAAGCAATTTAAAGCAATAGAATGGATTACTTAATGTCAGTACAGACATCAATGTGACTCAAACTTAATGAATTTTTGAGGGGAGAAATAAAAGGGTTGAGCTCCATCAGATGTCTACTCAATTTCACACTATAGATAGTGTTTTAAAAGAAAATTTACTGTTGAGGTTGAAAAAATAATTACTTTGCAAATACTGAACTATTGTCATTTAAAAGATGCATTAATAATTTGGCCTTGACCTTAGCAAAAAAGTGAAGGTGGGAGGAGAAAGATCCATTAGTACAAAAATATTCAAATCCAGGAGAAATGAGAAAAGTAAACATTTAAGATATACTAAATGAATAAAATATTATTATAGATGCAGTAAAAAAAATAAACCTATGACATAAATTAGAAATACAAACAATCCATTTGAGTCTTTCTTGGATTTGCTGATTGACCAGTACCCCTGAAAAGTCATTTGTTATTTTAAGTATATGTTCATTGACAAACTAACCTTTTTCGGCCTTTTATTACTGGTCTTGTTCTCTTTCTTCTTTCCCAGTGTATTCCAAATTATCACTCTATCATTTATTTTCAAAACAGTGTCATCTATGTCTCCTTAGTATGAGATCTAGAGAAGTACCAAGACCATAAGTTTGGAATATATGGGCAACTTCTGGAGCATCCATCTCTGGAGCATAATCTTGTTGGAATAATTCATTCATTTTTGATTGACAATAACTAAATAAAACAAGAAAAATAAAAATATTAAGCAGAACCCAAAACTATAAATACAATCACATTTACAATAATTTTAACATTTTGCTATGTAATTATAATTTCTAAGACATAAGTAAATACAATAGTGAAGTTAGAAAAATACACAGAAGTATGTGTATAGGTAATAAGTAAATACTATACCCTTTTATAGAAGTGATTGAAGCATGTGAAGATTTTGACATTTGCAAGGGCCTAGAACCAATTCCCCACAAATAACAAGTGGTAACTGTATTGTTTCATGCCTTGTTCTTCTGGAAGTTTTGTAACATCCCAATAAGATTTCTTTCGTGTTTATCTTTCACAAATGAATTATTAATTGTACTTTAATCTCAGTGCAATGATTTTACTGTTAAGTTATATAAGACAAATCTGTACTTTTTGATAATGTTTGCTACATATTCTTGGCTATTTTCTCCATCAGCATTTTTCTTCCTATTAAAAAGTAATAGTAAAACTCCAGGATAGGATCATAACCATGATCATTTTATATTTTCAGTCATAATTATAAGTTGATGTTTTATCTAATTTCCATCTCTTTCCCTAGAATAGTAAAACATAAACTTTCTTCATTCATTCAAAATTAATTATAAAACATATGTCAAGTACCTGGGAAATATAACATGATGACCAGGCAATATATTAAGAATAAGCCTTGGGAAATAGAACATGATGACCAGGAAACATATTAGGAGTTGATTATGCAATAGAGAAAAAAGTCATAAAAACATATATTTGTAATAAAAAATAAAAATTTTAATAGGTAATCACTATTCCCTAGGGAGTTGAGAGTCAGGGAAAAGGGTTTTGAATTTAATGAGCAAAATTCAACAGGTGCTAACAAAATAAGTGTTTCAAAACTTCTAGTTCAATTTGAAAGCTTAGGTGTGCAATGTATTCTCTACTATAACTATACATAATTTATGGAAAACAAGTTATTCAACTTATAAAACATGAAATGTTTAACTAAGAGAAAAGTAGATTCTTTTTAAATTTTTGTCCCAAACTACAAAAAAGTGAAGGAACATGAATGTTACAGTAATAATAGAACTTCTTAGTGTTTTGCATCTGTTAAAGTATTTTTGCATGTGTTTAATTAATTCCTGGAACTGGTCAAGCCATTTATTCTACTTGGGCTTATCTTGCTACTTCTGGGGCACCTTTCTATTTGTGAGTTGTGATAAAACATTCCCTGTTTCCTAAGTATCTCTCAGAACAATACTATCTCTGCCATATTGTTTTGATTCTTCCTTTTCTACTAATATTGAATTGGCCAATCAGTCAGGCTGGCTCATAAGGTACTCACAGACAAATCTACCAGTGATGTTCCGGGAACTGCTTTAGGGACCCCTTCTCTGGTCACCATCAGAGAGTTCCTCTGGCCCGATTCACAGCTGGAGTAATGTCAGTGCACCACTTTAGCACCTCATTAACATGGTAGTAGGGGTCAATATGGAGACTTTTCATAGCAGACCTTGCCTGAAAGACCTGCATGGGTGTAAGGGCTATTTCTGATTTTTTGAGGGATGAGGATGAGGATGAGGAAAGGCTAGTGAATACCAATGAGAATATTTTTATGTAGCACATAATCAAGTAAACATCATAGATCCCAATAGAGAAATAATTAAAAAGGGGCATGCACATGTAAAAATTCAAGAGAAATGTATAAGAAGTTCAGAGGCAATGATATATTTTTAAATTTGAAATTTTGAAAGAAGTGTCCCACATTCACATTGAATCACCTAGCCCATTCTCATTTAACATAGAGCTTTGTTTTTATTTGTTTTTCCAGACTTGGTCCAATTTTAAAGTTCTGCCTAGAGACCAGTGAGTTCTCCTTGAGCAGCTATGCGTGGCCACTCCCTTATCCACCTCCCTTGTGTTCCCAGGGCTAGATACCAGACAAGCAGGGACAACAACAACTTAGTCCCAAAACATACTGAAAAAGTTAGCCAATCTTAAAAGTGTTTTTCTGTCTTGCCCTTTCCTTTCAACAGAAACCACAGTAAAGGTGCTTGGCCAAAGCTCGCTGCCTTCCCCTCTGCCTCCCGAACACCCAAGCACCTTTCCAGAGTGGCCCAGAGCGCCAGGGCGGCCTGCTGTATTCTCTCCTGGGAGCTGGGAAGACAAAATTATGAAACTCTCCTAGATTCTCTCTCTCACTCTCTCTCTCTCTCTCTCTCTATCTATCTCTATCTCTCTATCTCTATCTCCCCCAACCCTGTGTGTGTGTGTGTGTGTATCCAGTGTACACCTGTGTGTGCACTGTAATGAGAAATGAAAGCAGAGACTCACACTGAGCTACATCCTCAACCCTTTTTTATTTTCTAATTGTGAGACAAGCTCTGGTTAAATTGCCCAGAATGACTTGAGCTTTGGACCCTTCTGCCTCAGCCTCTGGAATAGCTGATATTACAGGCATGCACCTCTGGCTTCTCTTTCTTAATCTACCTCTAGTCTCACAACACCTCACTCAAAATACTGTAATTATACTGTATCTTCTGGTAAAAATTTATTTGAGAACAGTGAAAGGAATATCAGCATATATGGGAACAATGCATTTAAGGCACGGTTATGCTTAAGTATGCAGGTTAAAGGATGTCAAAGTTTTACAAGAACTTTTACAAAAATAGTTGATGGCCTGTGAATTAATAATGCCATCTGGTGGACAAATGCAATAAATGCAAAGAAAGTTTCTGAGTACTTACATTTCTGTGAGGGGTGTGTGTGTGGGTGTGTGTGTGTGTGTGTGAGAGATATGTACGGAAAGTTGTAAAAGGACTGCTGTAAATTTTTGTGTGGATTCCCAGTAAAGTAACAGTTGAATCTATGAAAAATCAGTTCCGCAGAGCCATGTTATCCAATATCTTCCCACATATATCTAACTTATAATTAGTACCAGGTCCCTCATCTGTCTTTTATTCAGGATAAAGTTAACAAAAATTATTGCTTAATTAATCAGAGCCTCAGATAATTTGTGTAAATCAGTTCTCACACTAGAACATTGCAAGAAATGTATTAAAGTTTTCATTTTTAAATGAAAAATCAAATTCTGTGGCTAGAAACAAATTATGTACTATGCAGAGGTTAATCCTTGTAGCTTATTGACACTTTGTACACTATTTCATTTTTTAGAATTTTGGTAAACACCACACCAAAAAATCTACAGTCTCACATTTCCTTTGAAAGATTTACATATGAAAAAATCATTTCTATATTATTTGATTTTTATGAAATCAAATATTTCTATAAACAAAGATCTGAGCAAGACAGATTTGACCTTCCTGTGACTATACTAGGATATTTTGAAGCCAGCATGAAGGTCCTTCAGGGAAAATATGATATTTTAAAAAATGAAAACAGAAAGATGAAGGGAAGTATATTAATCAGGTTTCCTGTCACTGGGACTGAACTACCTGACAGGCACAATTTAAAGGAAAAGCGTAATCTGGTTCACAGTTTCAAAGGTTTCACTCCATGGTTGTATGAGTCCAAGACAGGAACACCATAGCAGAAGGATGTGGCAGAACAAAGTTGCTCACTTCATGTCTTCAAGAAAGCAAAAAAGGTTGGAAAAAAAAAACAGGGAAAGATATAACTTCTAAAGGCACAATCCTAATGTACTAGCCCCAACAGCAACCCCCTCCTGACAGTATATTCAGCTATGTATGCCAGTAGATATGCTGATAAATTAAATATATTGTCTCTATGATCCAATCAGCTCTCCAAGAGACTTTTCCTCCAATAAGTTGACAAGTAAGTTTAAGTGGTGTAAGAAGTATGGAAAACTAGCATTTGCTCTGGCTTGAGCAGGCCATTGAAAATACTAACTCAGTGGAATCCACACGATGACCTCCTTCTCTGCATCCCTGAAGGTATAAATCTAACCTCTCTGCTGGAAGGACAAATATATCACCCAGCTATATCATCATGACTCATCTCTTGAGCCTCACAGTGAAGATTCAGCAATTGGGGGGGTGTAACTATCCTTCCTAGAATCTCTTTACTATCTTCTTAAGTGTAGACTTAATTTCCACACTAAAAAACTCATCTTTTTCATGTGTACACCACTAGCATGTTAACAAATATAGACAGCCATGTACCTACCTTTACAAATAATAGTATATGCCCGGTATCTCAAAAGTTTCCTTGTGCCCCTATGACCATCATCTCTCCCCAGCCTGCAGGCTATGGCAACCGCTACTATGATTTTTGGTCTTATCAGTTTGTCTTTTTCTACAAAGTCTTACAAATAGAGTCAAATGATATGTAGCCCTATGCTTATGATACTGCCTCACATTGTTCTGCGTGTCTTTGGTTTTCTGTTTGCATTGTTGAAAAATATTTGTTTGCATGGACATCTTTCTATTTAGCCACTCAACATTTGATGAATCCTTTATTTTCAGTTTAAGACTGTTATGAATAAAGCTGCTGTGTACATTTGCATATTTGCTTTTATGAACATACATTTTAATTTGAAGGGTAGATATCTAGATGTAGGACTGCTAAGTCATATCAAGATTTAAAAATAGAAAAATCTGCCAAACTGTTTGCCAAAGTGATTAATCTACTTTTCATTGCCACTAGCAATAATTTATTTTTTTTGGCAGAGCCTTGGTAATTTACCCTTGCTGTGTTCAAACTTCAATCCTCCTGCCTCAGCCTGCTCACTAGATGAGATTATAGTCATATAAGACTGTACTTGAACACTAGTAATCTTTGAGAGTTTCTGATGGCTTACATCTTTGTCAGCACTTGGTATTGTCAATTTTTATTTATAGTTATCCTAATAAATGTGTACTAGTTCCTCATTTTTGTTTTCCTAATTATTAAAGATAATTATGGTCTTATATGTATGTATTTGACATCTATCTATCTTTCTTCTGTCATGGAATGCCCTGTGATATCAATGACAGCAAATGAATTACAAAATTTTTAGGTCTTCTTTACTCTTATTGCTACTTTATCTACTTTTTCTATAAATTTCTGAGAGAGTATTAAAGTCAAACTTCAATCATATATAATTTTAATTCTTCTTTACATCTTACAATTTTTATTGTATTTACAAGTTCTACTTTTAGGTGGATACACATAGAGGAAAGTGATATTTGCTCAGTGAATTGACCTTTTACACTTTCTTTGTCCTCCATTCCTTAGCTTTGAACTCTGACTTTGTATTTAAAGAAGTATTTGTTTAATTCAGTTTTACACTCTCTGTGTGTGAACTGAAGCCATGAGAACAGTGACATTTAATGTAATTATTGATATGGTTGGGTTTTTTATTATAATTATTTTTTAAATTTTTTATTAGTATGCTCTTGTAATACACAATGTTTACATTCCTTGTGGAAAATTGGTACATGGATGTAATATAGCTTAATTCCCTTTTTCATTCCCTTTCCCTTCCCTCTTTCCATCCTCCATCCATCTCTTGATTTCCTCCTTCTTTTGTATATGTTTGCATTACACATGTTTACATTCCTTGTGTGGAGTTGGTACCTGTGTATAACAGATCTTGATTCCTTTTTTTTTCTTTTTTTTTTTTTTTGGTACCAGGGATCGAATTCTGGACCCTGCACTTGCAAGGCAGGTGCAGCACCACTGGTCTAAATCCCTGGCCCTTGATTACTTTCTTTCATCCCCTTTCCATGCCTTCCCTCCATCTTTTGATCCCTATCTCCTTTTTAAAAGATCTACCTCATTATTCCCTATCATCATCTATTTATTTTTTTCATTAAGTTTATTGGTACATTTTAGGTATACAACATGATTACATTCATCATTGGGAATTTAAACCTTTGCATGATATAACTTGGTTCTTATTTTTCCCCATGCCCTTGCCCTCCTTTCAACCCCTCCACCCCTCCCTATTCATGAAGACTTTGTTTCTTTTTTCCTTTTCTTTATTCCTTATTCTTTATTATTCCATTCCGTTCTTTCCTTTCCCCTATCCCTCCCACTTCTCCCTTACCTCTAGACCATTTCTTCCTATTTCACATTATCTATTACACTTTTGATACTTATTCACACTTTCAGTTTCTCACAACAGAAAATCTATTCAGTATTTACACATGTCTGTCCTATTTCACTTAAGACTATCACCTCAATGTGCATCCATTTAGCTGTAAATGCCTGTAGTTTCTCATTATTTTGGCTGAGTAGTACTCCATTTTATAAAAAACAAAAAAACCACATCTTCGTTATCCACTCTCCAGTTGATGGGCAATTGGACTGTTTCCAAGTTTTATCTATTAAAAACTGTGTCACTATAAACGTGGGTGCATATATATCACCGTGGTATAATACCTTAAATTCTTTTGGGGAAGATACTCAGCAGGGGAATGGCTGGGTCAAGTGGAACCTCTAATCTTAGTTTTTTGAGGTATCTCCATATTGATTTCCATAATGGTTGCACCAGTCTACACTCACACCAACAATAAAGAAGGGTTCCCTTTTCCCCACAATCCTCCCAGTATTTGTTATTGGTTGATTTCTTGATAGCAGCCTTTCTTTCAGGGGTGAGGTGGAATCAGAATTGTTTTCATCTACATCTCTCCAATGATCAGTGATGTTAAACTTTTTTCATATGTTTATTTGTTGTTTATACTTCTTTGTCTGAGAAATGTCTGTTCATTTGAGATGCCCATTTTTGGATTGGGTCTTTAAATTTGAGAGGTCTGACATTTTATAGTTCTTTATATATTCAAGATAGTAGACCTTTGTCTGTGAACAGGTGGTAAAATTTTTTACCACATTGTGGGCTGTCTCTTTACTCTGTTGGTGGTTTTTCTTGCTGTGTAGAAGGTTTTTAATAAGATGAGAGATCAGTTGTTGATTCTTTGTGTTAGCTCATATGTGACTGAGGTTTTGTTCATGAAAGCTTTTCCTACACCAATGTTTTCAAGAGTTCTACCTAATCTCTCATCCAGCTGGTTTAGTGTTTCTGTTTTAATATTTAGATCTTTGATTCACTTTGATTTTAGTTTAGTGGATGGTGAGAGATATAGGTCTAGTTATAATCTTTGGAAAGTTGAAACTCAATTTTTCCAGCACCATTTATTAAAGAGGCTATCTTTCCTCCAGTGAAGATGTTTGGCTCTTTTGTCAAAAATGAGGTGGAAGAGTATGTCTGGAGTTGTTTCTGAATCTTCCAATCTGTTTCACGCCTCCTTAAGTCTGTGTCTTTGACAGTACCATACTGCTTTATCACAGTAGCTTTGCAATATAGTTTCAAGTTGGGGATTGTGATACCCCCTATCTTGTCTTTGTTGTCTAGAATTGCTTTTGATATTCTAGTTCTCTTCTTGTTCCAAATGAATTTTTGGATTGTTTTCTCAAGGTTTGTGAAGCATCCTGTTGGAATTTCAATTGAGATTGCATTGAATCTATATAGCAGTTTTGGAAGTATGGCCATTTTCACTGTATTGGTTCTTCCTATACAGGAGCAAGGGATGTCTTTCCATTTTCTAATATCATCTTCAGTCTCTTTTTTCAGAGTGATGCAGTTTTCAGAGAAGAGGTCTTTGATTTCTTTTGTTAGGTTGATTCCTAAGTATTCTATTTTTTTGGATGCTATTGTGAATGGAGTTTTTTCTCCAGTTCCTCTCTTAGTGAGTCTGTTGTTCATGTATGGGAAGGCTATTGATTTTTTATGTGTTGAACTTGTATCCAGTTACTCTACAGAATTTGATTATTAAGTCTAAAAGGCTTTTGGTGGAGTTCTTGGGGTCTTCTATACAGAGTATCATGTCATCTACAAATAAAGACAATTTAACTTCTTCATTTCCTATCTTTATTCCTTTTATTTCTTTCTCTTGTCTAATTGCTGTGGCTAATGTTTCCAGGACTATATTGAACAGTTGTGGTGATAGTGGAGATTCCTGTCTCGTTCCTGATTTTACCGTGAGTTTTCAGTTTTTACCATTTAGTGTGACATTGGCTGTTGGTTTTTCATAGATGGCTTTTATCAGGTTGAGATAAAGACTATCTATTCCAATTTTCTGTAGGGTTTTTACCATGAATGGGTTTTGGGTTTTGCTGAACACTTTTTCTGCATCTATGGAGATGAGCATATGGTTTTTTTCCTTGGCTCTGTTAATACAGTGTATTTGATTTATTGATTTGTGTATGTTGAACCATCCCTGTATCCCTGGGATGAATCTCACTTGGTCAGGGTATATGATCTTCTTCATGATCTTCTGCATTCTATTTGCCAGTATCTCATTAAGGATTTTTGCATGCATTCGTTAGTGAGATTGGCCTATAGTTGTCCTTTTTGGTTGGGTCTTTCTCTGCTTTGGGGAATCAAGGTGATGCTTGCTCCCAGGAATGAATTTGGGAGTATTGCTTCCCTTTCAATTTCATTGAAGAGTTTAAACAGTAGTGGCAATAGTTCTTCTCTAAATGTCTTGTAGAATTCAGCAGTGAAGCCATCAGGACCTGGGCTTTTCTTAGTAAGTTTTTAATTATGTTTTCGATTTCATTGATTGATAGTGGGTTCTTTAGAAATTTTAGGTCTTCTTGGTTCAACTTTGGAAATTCACATGTATCTAGAAATCCGTCTATTTTTTCTGATTTTCATCTTATTGGTGTACAGGTTCTCAAATTAGTTATTGATGATCCTCTGGATTTCACTGTAATTTCACACTTTTCATTCCTATTTGCATGGATTGGGGCTTTTTTTCCTTTTTTGGGTAAGGTTGGTGAAGGATATGCCAATTTTGTTTGTTCTTTTGAAGAACCAACTCTTGGCTTTATTGATTTTTTTAATATCATTCTCTTAGTCTCCACTGCATTAATTTCTGCTCTGATCTTTATAATGTCCTCCCTTGTGTGAGCTTTGGGTTTGTTCTGCTCTTCTTTTTCTAGAAGCTTGAGTTTCAGCATTCGGTCATTTGAGCTCACTCTGTTTTCCTAATACGAGTATTCACTGCTATGAATTTCTCTCATAAGACTGCTTTCATTGTGTCCCATAGATTCCTGTATGTTGTACTGGCATTTTCATTTAATTGTAGAAACTGTCTGTTTTCTTCTTTAATTTTCTCTGTGACCCATTGATTGTTCAGGAGTGTGTTGTTCAATTTCCATGTGTTTATGAAATTCTTGTGAATTCTTCAATATTTTGTTATTGATCTCCAATTTCATCACAGTATGATCTGATAATATATAGGGAATAACTTCCATTTGTTTCCATGTATTTAAACATGTTTTATTAACAAATATGTGGTCTATTTTGGAGAATAACACATGTGCAGCTGAAAATAATATGATTTTGTGAGGTGGGACACTCTGTAAACATCTGTTAAATCCATTTGTTCAAGAGTTTGATTTAGTTCTAGGATTTAGTTTTTATTTTTTGTCTAGTTGATCTATTTGTGACAGTGGGGTACTGAAATTCCACACTACTCTTGTACTAGTGCTTATTTGATTTTTTCATGTCCATTAATATTTGTTTTATATAGTTTGATGTACTAGTATTTGGTGCATATATATTTATGACTGTTATCTCTTCCTCTTGGATTATTCCCTTTACAAAGTTGTAGTGGCCTTCCTTGTCTCTCTTAATTAGTGTTGATTTGAAATCCATTTGATCTGCAAATAGGAGAGTTACTCCTGCTTTTTTAAGGTTCCTGTTACATGGAGTATTATTTTCAACCTTTTGAATTTCAGTCTATGAGTTTCCTTTTGAGTTAAGTGTGTTTCTTTTATGCAGCATATTGTTGGATCTTGCTTCTTCACCCATTCTGTCAATCCATTTCCCTTGATTGGTGAATTGAGACCATTAACATTGATGGTTATAATTGATATGTATTGACTTATCCCTGTCATGTCTTTTTCTTTCTGTTGGATTCTCCCCCCTTGCATTTAATTTCTTGTTGTGCCTGATGGATTCATTCTGAAGGGCTTTCTGGGGTTGTGATCCTCATTGTATTTTCCTAGGATATTGTTTAAAAATGTTTGGAGTGCTGGTTTGGTACTCATGAAGTTCCTACGGTCCTCTTTGTCATGAAAGTATCTTATTTCTCCAACAATTTTGAAGGATAATTTTGCAAGGTACATCAATTTGGGTTGGAGGTTGTTTTCTTTTAGGGCTTGAAATACTTCACTCCAGACCTTTCTTGTCTTGAGTGTTTGTGTTGAGACTTCTTCTGTGATTCTGATGGGCTTTCCATAGTATGTGATTTGTTTCTTTTCTCTGTTTGTAGAATTTTAGTCTTCTGTTGGGTTTCTGGAATCTTAAGTATTATATGCATGGGTGTAGTTGTTTTTTTTTTTTTTGTACTGGGGATTGAACTCAGGTCCTTGCACTTACAAGGCTGGTGGCAGAACTACTAAGCTAAATTCCTGGCCCAAGGTGTAGATTTTTTTGATCCCAGCTAGTTAGAGTCCTATATGCCTCACTTATCTGTGTATCAAATTCTTTTCCTTTGCTTGGGGAGTTTTCTGCAGTTACTTCTGTGAACTTTTTTTCTATGTCATTTTCACTCCTGTTTCTTCATTGACTCCGATCAGTCTTGTGTTATTCTTCTTTGCATCATCTGTAAGATGCTGGATTGTTTTCTCATGGTCCCTTGCTATTTTTAAGAAATCTTTTTTCCTGGTCACTAATCACAGTCCTGTCTTTTGTATCTGATATTTTGTCCTCACGTTGGCTCATTCTTCTGCATAAACTTTCAGTGGAGTTTTTAATTTCCTGGATATCTCTTTGCATCTGTTTTATGGATTCCATTTGTTTCCTATGCCTGGATTCTATCATGGTCCTCAACTCCTCTAGTTTTTTTATCTATATCTGCTCTAGAGTTATTAATCATGTCTTTTACCATGGACACAATCTCTGTTATTATCTCAGGAATTATTTCTAATTTTATTTTTTCTAGATCCTCTTTTGTTGCCCATCTACGGAGTCCAAGTAGCTGAGTTTCAGATTGTTCCATCTCATTGTCCCTAGGAGTTGCCCTTGGTGATCTGGAAGTCTGGTTTTGAGACTTGTTTAGGTGTCTTCTCATTTCAACCAGTGCAGTCTGTTGTGCCATTATTAGGCTCACTCTTTGCTCTTCCAGTGGGCTTCAATTCTCAACAAGTCTCAGAGAGGCCTTCTCTGTGCTGCTCATCACTATGCCAATAGCTGGGTTCATAATGATGGCCTTCTGAATCTTGTGCTGTGCTGTTTCTGGTTGGGCTTCTGACTGGGGTCTGTACACACTTACCAAGGGTTTCTGAGCAGGCGTCTGCCTGGGGCTTGTGTGCCTTCACAGCTGTTTTCATGATTGGCCTTTGGCTAGGGCCTGTATGCTGGAGTCATTGGTATCACTCGTGCAGCTGCTGTCTGAGTAGTCTTCTGGCTGGGGTTTTTGCTGGTGTCTATCATCTTTTATTTTTACTCTCTTTGGGTTTCACATATAAGAGAAACCATACAACATTTAGGCTTGACCATTAATGAGTCATTGCTCTACTTAATCCATATGTACTATCTCTTTTTATACCCCTCCACTTCTTTCTTCTTTAATAAATTAGGAATATGGGTATTTTTCAAATTCCACTTATCTTCCTCTGGTTATTGGTTATATACTTTTAAAAATGTTTATTAACTTTAAATGCAATTACATTACATTTGTAGATCAAGTTTGGGAGAAATGACATTTGAATACCCAGCACTTTTATCTATGACATTAGAACATCTCTCCATTTATTTAAATTTTTTATTTCTTTTTTGTTTGTTTGTTTTTTGTACTGGGGATCGAACTCGGGATCTTGCACTTATGAGGCAGGTGGAGGCATCTCTGAGCTAAATCCCCAGCTAAATTTTGTATTTCTTTCATCGGTGTTTTGCAGGTTTTCTCATTTAGAATCTTATACATATTTTGTTACATTTATGCATAATTATTACATTTTTGGTGCCAATGAAAATGGATTGTGTTTTACTTTGTGAATCCCTAGGGTTCTTTCCTGCTGTACAGAACCTATCCTCCAGAAAAGTCAAACAACTGACTTCTAAAGAGCCTTCTTCTTATAGCCATGCTCTAAATACTTAGCAGCTCCAGGAATTTGCTTTGTTACTGTTGTTTTGTTTTTGATTTTTTATTAATTCTTTGGGATTTTCTACATAATCTTGTCAGCTGAAAACAAAGCTTTTCCTTCCCTCCAACCCCCTGTGAATTTTATTTTTTTTCCTTTCATTTCACTAGCTAAGATTTACAGTATGATAGTGAACAGGAGTACTAAAGAGACCCTTGTCTTGTTACTAATTGAAGAAAAAATACATCTTGTATAATCATTAAATATATAATGTTATCTATAACACTTTAAAAATAGACATTTTTGTGTTCACCACAAAATCAAGTGGAAAATACAGAAAATTCTGATTTATCCCCTATCTTTACATAGGCACAGTTTTTCCTAACCAATGGATACATTTGCTTTTTACAGCTGATGAATTTGCTGTGACAAGTCAATGTCACACAAAGTCTATAGTTCATGTTAAAGTTTCATTCTTAGTATTGTATAATTTGTTTTTGACAAATATATAGTGACATTTATCCATAATTATGCTATCATACAGAAGAATTTCACTATCCTAAAACACTATGTTCTCCCTTTCATCCCTCCCTCTCCTCCAGCCCCTGACAACCACTGATCTTTTTATTATATCTGTATATTATAAATGCTTCCTTTTCCATTGTCATCAGCTGGGGTCATGCAGTATGTAGCCTTTTCAGATTGGCTTTATCACTCAGTAATATGCATATAAATTTCTTCCATTTCTTTTCATGATGATAGCTTACTATTTTTAGTTCTGAATAATAAATATTCTATTGTCTGTATGTACAGCAATACATTTTTCCATTCATCTACTGCAGAATATGTTTGTGGTTTTCAAGTTTTAGCAATTATAATAAAGCCACTGAAAACAACTAGAGCAAATTTTTAACTTATTTGGGTAAATGTGAAGGAACATGATTATTGGATCATATCATAAGAGCAGGTTTAATTTTGTTAAGAAACTGTCACACTGTATTCTAAAGTACTATTTTATTTTTCATTCCCACCAGCAATGAATGAAAGTTCTTCTTGATTCACATGTTTGTCAGTATTTGGTGTTGTCAAATACTGACATTTGGGCTATCTATTGGATAAGCTGTAGTAGCTCACTGTTGCCTTAATTTGTATTTACTTGGTGATATATTTGAAAATCTTTTCTATGCTCCTTTGTGATCTGTGCACGTGTCTTCTTTGGTTTACTGTCTATTCAGATGTTTTACTCATTTTAAATGGTGTTATTTGCTTTCTTATTGTTGAATTTTTACAATTATTTGTATATTTTGTGTAGCTGTCCTTTTCTCTATATGTCTTTTGCCAATATTTTCTCCCAGTCTGTAGCTTGTTTTTTTATTCTGTTGAGCTATACATTTTGTGGAAAAGTTCTTTTTCAAGCTGAAGAAATTCCTCTCTATTCTTAATATAGTGAGTCTTTTTTTTTTCTTCAGTGGATGTAGGTTTTTGGTCCAAGCTTTTATCAATCTATTTATGAGATAATATGATTTTTCTTCTTTAACCTAGGAGTGTAAAAAATATTGATTTTATTGGTTTTCAATTGCTGAGTTTGGCCAAATGTTCTAGAACTTCAAAATATTATTTATGTATTTATTTATTTATTTTTGGTGCCAGGAATCAAACTCAGAACCTTGCACTTGCCACTGAGCTACATCCCTGCCTGGCCCCCCTCTTTATTTTTAAAGGAAAAAATTTAATCAGTAAAATGGAAAGATTAAATTTAAGAAAATAAATATTTTTGAAGTCTGTACACAACTTTGTAGATATTGGTGATTAGGCAATATGTGGTCAGAAAGTGATTTGATCCAAGATTAAAAGAACTTTAAAATGAGCCATCATAAATCCATAAATGTAAATATTGCACAATTTTAATTTGACACACTTACTTTGTTAATCACTTACCCTGAGTTACAATACAAAAATTTACAGAAAATTACATTTCTAAAAAACACAGATTTGTTTCATCTATACCTTTCTTTTTTGTTTAAAGTGTTTCATTATACAATTTTATATACAGAAATAGATTTTGTATTTTCAACATGCTAATACATATCTTTTCAACCTATTCTATAAATAAAAATTTTGATATAAATGATCTCTTCATTAAAAGTAAAGATTCTATTATAATTAGGAAATGAGCTAATAAAGATTTTGATTGCAATTATAATAATTTTAAAATCTCTATAAGAACTTTAAAAATGCTTATGAGCACACATGCTACTCATTAAAGTATTTCTTAATGTAAGTGTAATATTAATTACACTAACAGTTAATTACACTAATCAAAAGCTACTATATATATAGATTAATGTAAAAAAATTCAATTAGAATATATTCAGAAAGTATATTTAATGAAACAGAATTTTAAAGTTTGTGTATTTGGATAGACAAGGATTAGATAAATGATATTTTTCAACCAAATGAAAAGTGTCCTCTACATTTAATTTTTTACATCATTTTTTTCCACAAAATTTCTAATTACATTTATTCAAAATATTTTTCTAGAGTCCTACAAAATACAAGATCCTTGATGGATAATTTATTCCAAAATAGTCTCCTTTCTCAAGTAGCCCTCATGAATGACTGCTACAGCCACCATCATGTACTGCAATCACAGAGGCATCTATATTGTGAAAAATCCTTTACGAGTATATTTTCATATCCTCTCTGATGTTGTCATTATTGAACACTGCTTCACCTCCAAAATCACTAATTCAAGAAAACTGAGTTCTTCACTTAACCCTTTTTTGCATTAATCCAGTCCATAGATACCCCTAATTAATCTCCTACTTTTTGGACTCCTCAGTACACTTGACTGCCTATTCAGCTGAGATTAGGTGTCTCAAACTTAAGAAAATCTCAGCCATAGCCTTCTATCTCCTATCTTTCCTTTGTGTTCATGACACGACTTTGGATGAGAATCATTCTCCAGTTTTTCTATGAATATAACTAAGAAGTACAAAATGTATTCTTACGTTTCAGAATTCTTTAGTTCTTTTTATCTGGACATTTTCTATTTTGTGCTCTAAAGATACCAGTTTTTCTGATCTTGTATCATGTCTGTCTGTTGTATTTCACCACAATGCCATTTATGCAAGTTTTGTTTCTAGTAAATGAATTAATTGTACTTCAACCCTTTGTTTCAAACTAGACATTTAATTTTAAGCTGAATTCAGGAGCAGTGTCCAACATGTTAATTCCATGGTAATTCCGTACTTCACTAGTATGCTATTTCCAGGAACTTTATAATCTTCACTGTTCCCTATTCCAGATATACTTTTCTCTTAGCTTCAATAACACTGTACTCATCTGCACCTCCCTATACCTTTCTAACTATTCCTCATCCTCTCTGAGCTCAGACTTCATCTGGCTTGAAGGTGGAGTTTACTCATAATAAATTATATACATTTTTTCTCATTACTTTTATTTTGAAAAGTTTTAAACTTGTAGTAAATAAGAAATCATAACACTATAAACCATGATCTCCTTACTTAGAATGACCAATTGTTAATATTTTGCCATATTTCCATTATCTTCTATATATTTATGTACATTTTTTCTTTAAAAATTTGTGAAAATGAATTAAAACTGTCATGACATTTTACTGCTAAATATCCAGCAAACAATTATCATTTTACAAAAATATTTTATTATATATCATAATGCTATTATCATGACTAAGAAACTTGATGTTAATTTAAATATATCATCTAATATATAGGCCATATTTAAATTTCCCTAATTCAAAGAACTTTTGGCAGTATAATTTATAATAGCTAAATCTTTGAAGTGGCCTATGTGTCCATAGACAATGAATAGACAAAGAAAACAACACACAACGGAATACTACTCTGCCATAAAGATAGACAAATGAGTCATTTGTAGTAAAACAGATATACCTTGAGACAATAATATTAAGTAAAATAAACTACAAATACAAGCTTGAATATTGTATGGTTTGTCTTATGTGAGAAACCCAAATTATAAATAAAGAATAAAATAAAAGGTAGATAATAAGAAGTAAGGAGATAGATCTTTCTCAAATGGGAAGGGGATCAAGAGATGGGGGGAGGGAAGGGCAAGGAGGGAAAGGGAGAGAAAAAAGGAATTAAGATGTGTTATATGCAGGCACTAGCACCACACAATGAATACAAACATTATGTACTGCAAACATATACTAATAAAAAATTTAAAATTTTTTCCCTTAAATTCTTTTATTAGTACATTTTAGGTATACAATACATTTACATTTATCATTGGGTGCTTGTACCTGTACATGATGTATCTTGGCTCTTATTTTTTTCCGTATTACCTGTGAACCCTTCACCCCCTCCACCTTTCCCTATTTACAAAGATTTCACTTCCATTTTTTACTTTTCTAATAATTTTTCCTTTCCTTTCTTTCCTTTCCCCTTCCCCTCCCACCACCCCTACACCTTTGGACCTTTTCCTATTTCTAATTATCAATTATTCATTTTAATCATTTTAATCCTTATTTACACTTTCAGTTTCACACACTAGAGAAACTATTTGATATTTACACATGTGTGTCCTATTTATTTCATTTAAGAGCATGGCCTCAATATGCATCTATTTGAAATGTACTTGAATAGACATTCCTCAAAAGAAGATGTATAAATGGCAACAGGCTCAATATAATTGATTACCAGGGAAATACAAATTAAAACAACACTAAAAAATCATCTCTCTTAGAATGTCTGTAACTAAAAAAGATGGAATATAACAAGTGTCAGTGAAGATGTGGAGAAAAGAGAACACTTGCACATTGTTGATGCAAATGTAAATCGGTGTACGCATTACAGAAAACAATTGAAAGTCCTTAAAAAATTTAAAATAGGACTGTATATGATACAGCAATCCAACTACTGAGCATCTACTCAAAAGAAATGAAATCACGTATGTTGAAGAGATATCTGTATTCCCATGTTTATTGCAGCATTATTCACAGCAATCAAGCATACAGTTAATTTAAATGTTCAACAATGAATGAGTATTGAAAGAAAATATAGTGCAAAGCTTGCACAATAGAATACTATTTGAGATTAAAAGAGAAGGGAATTCTGTCATTTGCAAAAATATGGATGAATCAGGAGGACATAAAATGAAACAAGTCCCCAACAGAAAGAGAAACTGCATAGTCTCATTTATATGTGGAATCTCAAAGTTGAATATATAGAAGCAAAGAACAAGATGGAGGTTAGCTGTGACTAGGGGTTAGGGGTGAGGAGATGTCAATTTAAGAATACAGTTGCAGTTAGATGAAAAAGTAAGTTCCAGAGACCTGCTGTACAAGATGGTGAAGACAGTTAATAATAATGTATTATTCAAAATTGCTAAGAAAGTAGATTTGAAATGCTCTCAGTACAAAACATGGTAAATATGTGAAGTGATGCACATGTTAATTAGCTCTATTAAGCCATTCCACAATATATTCATTTCCAAAAATCATGCTGTACATAATGTGGAAAAATTTATCAATTAAAAAATAAGTGAATAAATTGCCCAGATAATCCTCTAAATTTTTTCTGTGTATTAATTTTATTTCTTTAATAATCCAAAAATTTGCATATTCCTTTTTGTTATTATGTTTCTTAATCTATGATGAATGATTAACACATTTATTTGCTTATTTACTGTATAGTGCTATCAAAGATTCTATATTCTTGGCCTATCTTGGATCCCAATGGCCTTTAAAAACCTACATGTCTTATCTGGAGAAATACATAAAAGGTTGCCATGTGATCCATTTTTATAATTAATAAATTTACACAAACTACAAAAACTGACAAGAAAATAAAAATATTCTGTTTAGCAAACTTGTTCTTCACTTTTCCTGTATTGAGGTTCTTTAGAGGAACAGAATGAATTGAAATTACATGCACAGTTATGTCAGAGAATTTACTAGGTAAGCTTACAAAATCAGAGGTGGAAGAGTCCACAATGACTGTCTATGGGATCAGAGGTAGAAAAATCTACAGTCGCCTTCTACACACTTGAGAACTAGAGGATCTAGTAGCTCCTCACCCCAGAAAGATGGAAGCTGAAGAACCTGAAGGAGCAAGGATGTAGCACTAGACCAGCCTAGAAGGCCTGGAACCTCAGTGTAGAGTCTGGTGGGAGTCAGCATTGGAAGGATGATGAAACTAGAGACTGATATCCAAAGGCAATAGCAAAGACTTCAGTCTTTCCAAAATAATGAGAACACTTCTTTCCATGCTCCCTGTTCCCATATTATTCCATTCAGGCTACAAGCTTATGGGTGAGGAGGGTGAGTCTTTCCCCCTCATTTGCTGGTATACGTGTCAATCACTCACAGACACACTCAGAACCATGCCTTACTATGTTTCTGAATCCATTGAAGTTGATGATTAATGGTCAAGCCCCAAACAGTAGGAAAAATAACACTGAAATTTTTCTCAGCATCAAGATGTAATGTAGGTTCATATACCTTAGCCAATCTGTCAGTGCCCTACTTATATCCACTCACACATTCCCTTGCAGTAAGACCTAGCCTGACTCCTTGCGACCAATACCCATATTTCTTTGAAGGATATATCTGGCTGTGAAAACCTGATTTGTTGAGCATACGGTAGGTCACAGGTACTGAGGAATTAATATCTTCCAGAACATCCATTAGCCAATCATTACTGACTTTCACAGTATCCTAGCAAGATCAAATACTATTCATCCACAGTAGTAGCTAGATGAGTAGGGTGCCCTTCTCTGGCTACCTATGCCTTGTTATAATCTTCCACACAATTAATTCATTCCCCTCCCAAATATATGCAAACACTGTTTTCACAGTCTGTTTTTGAGGGACCTACATAATTTATATGCTCTGTAGTGCTATCAAAATGGTTGATATTTTATTTGTATAGTTTAAACATAAATCTCAGATCTTTGTCATTCTTCAAAAATAATTAATAAAGTATAAATTAAGTGTCTCTATTATAGTCCCCTTAGACATCCTAAGTAAATTCTTTCCTGTAAATAATTGATACATTCTTTACTTTTATTTTCCTGGAATGAAAAGTAACTCAACCCAAATTGTTTATATACTGTTTAAATATGATTAAAAGCATCAGATCTTGCACTTATAATGACAAAAACACCAAACCTCAATTTATGTCTTCTGCTATAAATTAATATTACTGTGGAAGACCATAAGGGATTACAGTATTAAGCAGTGTAATTTAAATAAGGCAAATAGTGTGTAAATAAGCATGAAGTAGGAAAGCAGCAAATCAGTGGGGAAAAAAGAGAAAACTCCTTAGTTGATCATATTAAAACACTCATTATGTTTCCTTTTTACACTTAAAATTAGTAATTGTGGTTCTCTGCTAATGAGAACCATTAGGTTTAGAAGAAATGTCTATACTAAATGTACATTCTAAAAATAACTGTTATTCAGATAATATGTTCTGAACTTAGTCTAGAAAAGAGATTGGCAAACTATGGCCCTCGTGCATAATCCAGAACACAGCCACAGTCATTAGTTTATATAATGTGTATGGCTTATACAATGTGTATTAGTTTATACATTGTGTATGGAGAAAGTATAATGGAATGTTTGAGAGACCAGAGACCTTATGCTATTAGATACCTAAAACATTTATCATATGCACTATATAAAAGAAGTTTGCTGAGCTTTACCTTGATCAAAATGTATAAAATTTTCTAGACACAATCATAAATAGATTGCATGATTATATATCCTGTGGTACATTATATTTAAATATTTATTTAGAATTTATCTTACCCAAAGGAAAAGCAAACATTTCCATATCTTCATGACAGAAGGTAGGTTTACAACTTAGAGTAACTAATAACAATGCATTATATATCTTAAAAGAGTTAGCTGTAAATATGCATAAATATATGCAAATATGTTTTAATCATAAAACAAAATAAAAATGATCACATTTCAAAAGGCAGAAAGAATTTTCTAAAGCGATTGTTCTAAGCAAAAGGAAGTCAACTAGAGACAAGTAAAGCTTGTTTTTAAGTTGAGTCAAGCTGAGAGGGACTTTAAGGCCATCTTAGTCAGATATATAATATGATAGGGTTCAGTTCCCTTCAAGTAGGATTAAATACGCCATTGTGCAGAATTTTCTTATGAGTAGCTTCTGTGAGTTGGAGTTTAATTTGCCACATGAGAGATTTGAAGTCCTGTTGCTTCCGTGGAAGATGAAAGTCTGTCTATTATCAACAGGTATCTATCCCCCAAAAGAGAGTTATTGTTGGAGTCATTACATTTAGAAAATTAAAATGTTTGACTGAACTCTGAGTTTAATAATTAAATATATGTCATCCTACTGCAACATTCATATAGCACTGCTTTGCCTTTTGCTGACATCTGCTGGCACTTCCAAGGAAATATACAGAAATTTGGCAATTTTTAAAAGTCAGTAAAAAAATACATTCACTCTGTCATGACAGACTGTGCTTTGCTTGCCCTCCAGTAATAAGCAACTATAAAACAAGACAACTGTACATTTGGCAACAGTTTATGTCACCGAATGAAAGGTAGTGCACAACCTTGCTTTTTGAGAGAAGGTACCATGTATGAACCACATCTATTACCCTCTCTGCCTTGGGAACCACGGTCCAAGGCTACAGTTCTAGGAGGTGCAGACCAATGGGATGGGTGCCTGCTAGACTGAAAAGACTCAGTGTACAATCTGATTGCAGAAGCAGCTGAGAGTTTTCAGACACAATCTATTGGGAGATGCATCAGCTGTGCAGCAGATGACTTGGGAAGTCTGAGTGTGGATTCATGGTAGTCACCTAGGTTCAGTTGTGCATATACCAGGGAGGATTGAACCTTAGCAGGGATGAGGTGGTATGATGTAGACTAGGAATGGAATTCCCCATTCTAGCAGTATGAAATGCTTGCTTAGCATCTTCTATGGTTTGTGCCCATATGTTCCCCCTAAGCCTCATGTGGTCATAGGGAGGGCTTTTAGAGGTGGCTGGATCTAGAATGTATGATGATGGGATCAAGGATGTGATGCTGGGATTGATGACACAATGCTAGGATCAAACATAAATGGTGCTCCGCCTTAAGGGATAGCCTGGAGAGAATATAAGGGACAGAAAGGGGGCTGCTGTTGTCTTTTTCTGCTTGCTGTTTCACTGTTGGCTGCCTTCTGTCTGCCCTGCTTTTCTATGAACTGCTTCTCCTCTGAGATACCTTGCTCCAATTCCACCCTACCTTTGAGCCAGCTGACTATGAACTGAAATCTCTATAAATTGTGAGCTACAATAAACCTTTCCTCTTTTAACTCTGGCTGTTGGGTATTTTGTCTCAGCAATGAGAAAAGTAACTAAGACAGTGTCTCTGTCTCTACAAAAGAAAAGATTTAAGACAAAGAATCATACTCCAAAATGAAGGACACATGACCTAGGATTGTTGACTACAATAATAAAAAATAAATCCAAGCTCAACTAGCTGAAGTGTAACTCCAGTAGCTCAAGTGCCTACAAGAACAAAACTCAGAACCCTCAAAAGAAGATGACATAATTCATTTTACTTATACTTCCAAGGCCTTGAGGATTCAAAATCATTCATGAAGATTGTGGTTTAAAATTAAAAACTATTTAACCAGGGCTGATACTATGCTCCCAATTAAAACTATAGGATGTGAAAATTTTTCAGTGTTCATGATCAGCTTATCTAACTGTCCAAACCCAGAAAGATCTTAGGTCCTAAGCAGCAATTTGAATGAACGGTCCAATGAGTGGTATGCAAAATACTGTAGTTCTTCCAGGTATGAGTGTTCAAGGCACAGTAGTCTTTAGGGAATAAGGATGGAGTCGGAAAAAGCCTACAATTAAAGGGATTTATGGAAATGCTGTATTGAAGATTAGGGTGTTGGGTTACAAATTGGAAAACGTAGCTGATCATTCAGAAGTCTCAATTCCTTTACCAAAATTTGATACTGAGATGAATATAATGAGTGAATGATAATTTTGTCCTTACATTTTCAACAGTGAGATTGTATAAAACTGTCCTTTGCCCAATTTTAATTGATCATGCTAAATTACAACTTTTAGAGTTGCCTGGAAAGCAGTGAGAGGTCATTATTCTTGAGAAAATGGTTGAAGTGAGAATTTTTTATTTCCCACTGAAACCTCCCCTAGCAGTCCTGTCTTGCTAGGATGTAAACAGACACTCTGAAAGTGAGTGACTGACTGCAGAGGATTACACAAGGTGATAGCAGATTGCTTCAACTGTATCTAGCACAGAAAAGGTTGTACAGGAGGTGTGAGAGATTAACGGAGCATCAGTATGCCTTTACAGATGCAACTAAGGCCTTCTTTTCAATCCAAAATTGGAATCCAGCCAGGCTGTGCTCACACTCTTTGGATGGAACTCTGTATACATTTACTATTTTCCCGCAGGGATAGTTGAATTTATGGGCATGTTGCCATAATTAAGTGAGGATTGACTTAGAAATGATAACCAATAAGGACCAGTTATATTACATCAATGATATCATGATAATTGCCTCCTCCTCAGGGGATAAGCAGGAGGAGTTAGAACTACAGTCACTTATTACACAAATAAAGGTTTACTGATAAATCTAGGTAAAATTCCAATATAGGTTGGAATAAGGTGGTGTTTCATTGCACAGTACATTGCTCTAATAGCTTTATTTTATAAATGAAGAAACTGATACTTAAATAGTTAAGTTTGCAGAAATGTTTAAAGGCTGAAGAGAAGCTAAAACTCCAGCCTACTCCAGAAACTACATCAAAACGAGTTTTAAATCATTTATAATATGAAATATTTCAATCATAAAGAAGCTAATTTTAAAACTATATATTCATCCATCATTCAGACAAATAACTCTTAATTTTTTATATTTTCTTGAGATTACTTAAAGAAATATAATATTCCATACTCTATTGAGATGAACTTTGGACTATTTACTATCCCATTACTCTCCCTCCCAGGAATAAAATAAACCCAGAAATTGGTGTCAGATGTTCCTCAACCTATAGTAGTTTGACTTATACTTTTTTGTGTTTAAAATCATGTGAAAATTATATATATTTACTAGAAATTGTGCTTTGAGTTTTGAGCTTTCCCCAGGCTAGTGACATGAAGTATGATCCTCTCTCATGACGCAAAGCAGCTAGCCACAATCTCTAGCCATTCATGTGAAATATTCAATATTTAAAGCAAATGAAATATTTTAAATAAAATATTCTATCTAAAATAAACAAAACAGGTTGTATGTTAGATAACTTGGCCTAACTTTAGGCTAATGTAAGTGTTCAGAACACAGTTTAAAAAGGCTAGTTTAAGATGTTCAGTATGCTAGTTTTATTAGATACATTTTCAATTTAGGATATTTTCTAGTTCTGATAGGTTATTTGGACATAACCCCATCTTCAGTGGAGGAGCTTCTGTAATCTTTCTTGCCCACACTTTCACCTTTTTAATGCATATGCATGAATTCTCACTTTCAGGGTTAGTCATCTGGTAATTTATTAATATCATTGCTAGTATCCCAGTGTTGGGATCATTTGAGTTTTACGGTAAGTTTTGATAACCAAAATGGCAAAGTCTTCTTCCTTATCCTCCTACTTCATGATGACTGTGTTATTCTTGGCTCTTTATTTCTTCATAGTAAGTTTAATAGTAGGTGGTGATACTCCAAATAAACAAAAAACACCTGTTGAGAATTTAATCAAAATAGCTTTGAATTTATAGTTTGACAGCATTTTATTTTAGACATTGAGTCTTGTTTTAGATGAGCAGACTCTGCTAAACATAACTTGATGGGATTTTATTTAGAATACATTCCTCAAATTCCACAAAGGGATATGATATAAAATATAATTTTATATTACTGTTTTGATTTGGTTTTATTGTAACAGTGAGAAGAAATCTATAAAATGGTTTAGAGGTCTTTTTTTTTCTTTTTCTGTAATAAAGTAGTCTGTAGATATTCGTAATTTTCTGTTCCTTGAGGGTGAGTAGAATCCATCTGTAAAATCACTAGGATCTGATATATATCTCTCTTGGAATTGCAACGAAGTTACTGAACTGATTCCTTTAATTCACTTCTAAATTTCTACTTCTTTTTCAAAAAATCATGGTAAGTCACCTTTAAAAATTACTGAAACTACAAATTGTAGACTGTAGCACATTTTCATTTTTAATGTTAGTTTGTACTTCTACATCTTTTTTGGTCATTTGGCCAGAGGTTAGTTTTAACTACTTAAACTATCTGAGAAATAACTCATCTGGAAAAAGATTTCAATTTTGTCAGTCAATTATAAATTTACATGAACAACATAGAAGTTCAATATGTTTGGAGGTCAAATTTTCATATAAGTATTTCATCAGTCAAGCTCTGATGTTAAGAGTTTTGCATTTAGATAAAAACAGCTTACTTATATTTTAGAGTTTTCCAATTTAGACTTATTTGATATATCTTGAAAGTAGAAGGGCAGTTTCCAAACAAGTCCCTTTAATTACACTTAATTGAAACCAAAGGCTGGACTAAAATAACTCCCTGCAAATGTTTTCAATCACTTGGTAAAAATGGCTGCGATCAAGAGTCTAAAAGTACAAGTTGTTCATTGAAAACAGTTATCACATACAGCTGCGTCAGAAGATACACAGTTATGTGCTGCATAATGACATTTTGGTCAATGACAGATAGCATATATAATGGTAGTCTCATACTATTATACAACTTAGTGACATTATATAATGTCATTAATGACATTTTATAAATCCCAGTGACATTTTATAACTTTCTCCTATAACAAATAGAGATAGATAATTGTATAAGTCACTTTTCCACCACTAGCACATAATACCTGACATCCAAAAATTAAAAGAGGGAGGGTTTATTTTGACCTACAGTTTCAGAGGGTTCAATCCATGTTTGTCTGGGTCCAAGGCAAAAACAGATGGAAGGGCATGGCAGAGGAAAGCTGCTCAAATCATGACAGCCAGGAAGCAGAGAGAGAGGGAAAAAATGGGACAAGAGTATACGTTTCTCGGTCTTGCCCCCAGTGATCCACCTACTTCAACTAGAACCCGCCTCCTAACAGCACATTCAGAGAACTCATCAGTGAATTAATCCACTGATGAGTATAGTGCTCTCATGATCCAATCACCCTTGAATAGCTCCTCACAGACACTGGGGAACATTTTAGATTCTAAACTAGAACATTCCACTACTGGCCTTCAAAATATTCATGTTCACCACATTATGAAAAATGCATTTAGTCCAACACTAAGATTATCAAAGTCTCAAAAATTTCAGCACTGCTAAAAGTTCAAGTCCAAAGTCTCCACTGAAAATCAAGGTAAATGCTAAGATTTGTTTTAAAAAATAACTAGATGAAGCTATGCACACATTAAAGTATTACAATCAAACATACAAGAAGCCTACTAAGTTTTTGAGATCCTTACTGCAAAGTAAGAACCCACTTGCAGTGTATATAAAATGTCACAGCTTGGCATTTAAAAAGTACCCTTGGGCCAGTAAATATTTCTCCATCAGAAATGCCTTGGGGAAGTTGCTCATCCCAAAGAAAGCAATATTCTACAATTTGTAATTTAGCTGTGCTTAGGTGAATAATGGAAAAAAAATAAAAGCTTCAATATGGCCAAACCAAGGACTGTAGAGAATATAAACTGGAGAGTAAAAACAGGAATTCACACAGGGATACCATAAAGGTATGATACATGATACATGATACATGATATATGATATATGATATATGATTACTAAATTCATTCTCTCCAGAAAACCAGCCAGTGTCTTGATGGCTACTTGGGAAATAAAATTCAGTGAAGTCAGGCTTTTCCATTTAACTAACAGGCTTATATGTCAGTCATTAAACTATTAATTCACTTTTTAAATTAAAAATACTATGAATTTTTTAAACTTCAGTTTTCTAATAACGCCATAGGAAATTTTAGTTTAATTTGGCATGGATGAGTCCATGCATTTGTATTTTTAAAGCTGTCCTTGATAAACCACTGGACTAGACCAATATACAGGAATCGTGTTGTAGAACTAAAGAACTACTGGACAGAAAACAAGGTCAGAGCACCCAGAGGAGCAAATTCAGCCAAGAAATCTTTCTCTAACAGGATATAAAGGAAAACTGCTTGATGATTGAGGACAATGTCATTAAAATCTTGGCAAGACAATGTGTTAAAGTAATTAAAGTCCCTACATTTTAAAATTCTGGTTTTGCTTCCTAATGACACGTCAACCTAAAACCTTGGAATTCAGGATATTACAAGACATTTTTAGGGCTATACATAATTAATGAAAGAGCCAAAATTACTCTTACTTCATGTAACTGTTAGGTAGGTTTAGTTTATGTAATATATATTCTTTGCATTAAACTACTCTATATTCCTTTATCATTTTGTTTCTTTATATGAACAGAATATGGGAAATGACACATTATAAAATAAATGTAGAGAACAAATCTATCATCTTATAAAATTATGAAAACCTTAAAAGCAATGCCTTTGTAAAACTGAATGCATGATACTGATAAACAACAACACTGTCCTCTCATTATTTGCCAGAAATAGAGTAAGACATGGGCCCTGGCCAAAAAAAGGTAACTTTCCAGTGGAAGAGCCAGATTGCCAAATATACCTTTTCAATTTAATGTATTTAGTACAATCAGTCAGTAAGCATACATTAATATCACTGACACTTATGTCATCAATCTTGGTCAGAAAATGGAGTTCCAGAGATAGTGTCTGTTCTTGTAAAGCCAATAGTCTAGCTGAATATAATACATAATTATTATTAAAGGAGATATTATTATCTGGGAAAAAATTCCTGTGAGTCATCAGCACCAACAGTGGGGATATACTTTATATGTAAAAATAGAGTTAGGAGTTACAGCTTAGTTTGTCATTGCCAAAGATGAGTTAAATGAGAATTTTCTCTTTGGTTGAAGGCAAACATGCTTCAGGAAAATGATCAAACTAGTAATAATTGTGTATTAGGCACAACTGTAACTTCTCAGTGAAGATTACTGTAAGATTTTACATCACCCCAGGAAACACTAGCCTATGGGGATCATTAAATCAAGGGCCAGTGGTTCACCAGGATTTGACATAACAGGTGACAGGAGTTTGGAAAAACAACTCAAGTAGTCTTACAGAGCAATATCTTATATGGTCATTTTCTCTTAGCTATGTCCTACTATCAAACATGTAAGGGAGTGTCTACAGATCTATAGTTAATACTTTATTTCCACATCTGTGTTACCCTAGCAACAAATGTATAAGACTCACCATGTGATCAGTCATTGGAAATTAAAGAAAGAAATTCTGATATCAACTTTTCTATTTTTCCTTGCCTGAGAAAAATCAGTCAGAACTCTATGAAATCAAATGTTATTAAACACTGAACTCATCCAAATTTTTGTGACTTATTTTCATACTTCAGATCTTCTGCAAAGTGAAATTTTCTATGTGGATCTGGTTGAAAAATATAAGACTATGTTTTGCAGAATCTCTCTCTCTCCCTCCCTCCCTCCCTCCCGCCCTCTTTCCCTCCCTCTCTCTTTATCTCTCCCTCCCTTCTTCCCTCTCTTTTTCTCTCTCCCTCCCTGACTTCCTTCCTCTCTTTCACAGGATACTTTATCCTGGCCCATGATCTAATGCCTAAGTGTCAAATTCAGAAACAGATGTCCTCCACAAGAGACTTCTTTATACTGACAGGCACCTTTGTGGCTCATGTCTAACCTGAGCCTAGTTTATACCTACCATAGGTAGACACTGTCTAAGAGAGCTTTGAGCAGGAGACAATTTAGGTTCTGATGGTAGCACACAGGCTGCAACTCAACAAAATATTTGAAAATATTTTTAAAGTATTTGAAATACCAGATGCAGTATATTACTTACAGACCCCAGAGAGGAGAGAACAGCATCCCTCACAGGGCTGGTGGGGAGTAGGGAGCCAGCCAGGAAATATACACTCCACCAGAGGGCAGAAAGCAAGACAGACAGGGACTTATGGTTGACAATATTGAGTGACTCTCCTTATTGGCCATTTGTGTATCTTATAAGAAAAAATGTCTGTTCAGATGCCTTGCTTGTTTTATTTAACATTAAATTCTAAGAATTCATTACATATTGTAGACACATTTTTGTCAGATATTTTCTCTCATTCCATCAGAGTCTTTTGATTTTTTGATCACAGAATCATAACAGTCCTCTATGTTCATGTTTTTCTTTTCAAGATTACTTTGCTATTCTGGATCCCTTTCTTTTTCATATGAATTTTGGGATCATTTCATCAATTTTTTCAAAAACAAAAAAAAAGGCAACTAGGATTTTTGTATTGGGAACTGTGTTGTATCTGCAGATCAACTTGGAAAGTTTGTCATTTTAACAATATTGAATCTGATCATGAGTGCAGATTTATTTATATTGAGAACTTTCCTTTTCCTGATAGTTTGCAATTTTACTGTTTAGACGGTATGATAAATAGAATTTGTGTGAATTTCACTTTAATTGTTAATTGCTAGTGCAGAGAAATAAAGTTGCCTTTTGCATTTTAATCCTGTACTGCCTTTAAACATTTTTACATATTCAGTTATCTATTAAACAGATAATTCCTTCAGTGCTTTGAAATAATGTTAAGATATTTCTTAAAATATTAAGAAAAAGGTAAACATTCATTTGTTTGAATATGAAAGTTATAATATTTTTGCACAAAAAATTTGTGATAATTTTAGAATATACAAATCTATAAATCTTGTGTTGTTCCTAGAAAACAAAAACAACTTAAATTTCTGTGGTTTCCATAGTAAGTTCTAAAAGTCACAAGTCAGTACTAACTTTTAGCAAGTTCCTTCACACTTTTTACTTACACTGTATATGATTTCGTTTGGTTGTAGGCATTTTTGTGGGCACTGAAATGTGTGACTCAACTAATAAATAATCTAGTTTCACTTGGCCCCTGCCACATAGGAAGCCTGGGCCTTACTCATTGTTCCTTACTCAACAAAAACTCTTTATTTCTTATGATCTTGGAAGTTAGAGTGTGTGTGAAAGGTAAGTATTAAATTAAAAGTGAAATGGTGCAGAATTGCTCCTTATACAAAAGGAGAAAAATCACACATGTGTGCTGAACTTTGGAAATCAAGGGAAAAGTAGAGACCACATTAAATCAAGCTGTAAAATATTCTTATTCAATTGGCATTTTCACATTTTTCTCATCTTATTTCTTGGCAGCATTTAATTTTTCAATACAGTCATTGTAACAAAAAAAACCCAGCCCTGTTGAACTATTATAATAAGTCATCTGCTCAGAGGAAATTTTAATTTATAACACAGTTACTGAGTGCATTTTCTGTAATTCTACAATGATCATACATGATTTGAGAGGGACTGAGTAATGTTGATTTTCAACGTTATCCATAAATCACTGAAATAAGTGTATTTGCTAAAGTTAACAGTGTTGAATGAGGCTATTGTACTTTTAATTATCCCAATTATTCCCTGAGATATGTTATCTGAGCAAAGGAAATTAACATAAACTATGAATTATGTTACACTCCTAACTCTTAACTAAGCCAAGGATAAATTTGGATACAGCTTTACTTCTGTTTCTATTTACCTTTAAATATTTTGGCTGAAGGAAATAGAGGAGTAAAGACTTGTCAGTGTTCAAAGTACTATCTGTGAAAGATTAAATGTGTCATAAGGGGACCACAGTGGTAAAATGTTCCCAGACAGAACTGTGGGGTTACCCAGAAGAATCTTCAAGATGCTGGGGCAGTTCCAAGTAGTTTGTATTGTGAGATCTCTGTAGCCTAGATTACTTACTCTGCTTGGGAATACAAAACCAGTCTCAGTGAATGTAACATATACCATTGTGATCCAAACATGTTTTATACCTTCTCAAAAATCCCCTAGACTTTCATAAATTACTCCATGTATCTGTTTAAATTGATAACGTAAAGAGGCAGAGCCACAAAAAAATAACCATTAGTCTTCCTGCTAGACTGATACACTCTGAGTTCATAGGGCATGATAATGCAGATAGGCAACTTGCCAGGGATGAAGGATAATTTGTGATAAAATTCTTATAAAACTTATTTACATGTAAAGATATGTCTCTTCCTTCTAGATTAATGTTTTATTTTTTAAATAAACTCTGGATATTTTATGAGAAGGGCCATTCTTTGCACTTAGAAAATAAAAATAAAAGACCAGAGTACAATTTTGTTTTTTAGAATTATTTTAAACATTTATTGATAATTATAATATTTATATTTTTCTTTCTTTGACTATCATTTTGACACTGTCATATGACCAATTTCTGCTCATACTTTCAGGCCCAGTTGGAGTCTGTTTGTTTTGCACAATTCTTCCTACACAGATCTTTGCTCATGGAAAGGCAGAATGACAGACTAGAAAGAATCTGAGTTTTAAATCACAGAACCAAGAGTCTGAAAACTTTTAAAACTTGTGTTTATGATCTCTATGACTATAATACTAAGAATACTTTCAAGGTTTAAATCTGGAATGGTCCCACAAATCCTCTTGTGTACCCAGTGGGGCTTTCAGAAGGTAACTGGATCATGGGGGGCTGTGCTCATCAAAGGACTCATCCACTGATGAGTTCCTGGCTGAGTGTGCTGTTAGGAGGTGGTACCTGGTCAGAAGAGATCACTGGGGACATGATTATATGCTTCCCTCCTCAGCTTCTCCATTCTGTCTCTGCTTCCTAGATGCCATGACATGAGCAGCTTTCCTCCCCAGCAGACCCTTCCACCAAGCTATTGTTGCCTTGGAGCTGTTCAACTGGACTGAAACCTCTAAAAACTGTGAACCCAAATAAACCTCTTGTCCTTTAAGTTGTGAGTGTCGGGTATTTTGTCCCAGCAATGAAAATTTGATTAAGACAAACACTAACATGTATTTCAATATCACTACCTTCTAGGCACTGTTTTAAGAACTTAATATGTACCAACTAATTCAATGAATTCTCATACAACCTGTAAGGAAGTACCATTATTATTCTTTACAGAGATAGGCAAAGTGCATTCACAGTAATTCCTGTGAAGGACAAAAGTAAGATTTGATCCCAGGAAACTTGGGTCCAGGATCTGTGCTATGAACCACTTTGTCATTTTTTTTTTTTTTTTTTTTTAACTGGGGAATGAACTCAGGACCTTGTCCTTGCGAGGCAGGCGGCAGAACCACTGAGCTAAATCCCCAGCCCCCACTTTGTCATATTTTCCTCTTCACACAGTGTGTGGCTATTCCTCTTTTAGAAAACATAATTGACTAAAATAAAATAAATGATGCCAAGATTATTTAAACAGCACAATGGCTATCCAAGATTAAATATTGGCTATTATAACATTATTGACAAAATCTTAAATAGGAACTTTATAATGTAGTTTACTGGTGACTTAAGCTTATAAGGTTGCAAAGCCCAATTAGATAATTCCTTTTTATCGAAATAGAAATACCAAAAATATTCATACATTTTAAAGGACCTGTTGTCCCAGAATGTATTACTAAATTTTATTGAACAAAGCTCATTTAATTGTTTTACAATTAAAAACTTGACAAGAGCTATAATGAGTTGTATTGAAAGTACTTCTTTAAAGAAATTAAAGGGCATTCTTAACAGGAAATTGTAGAATATAGAGTAAACGTTAAAAGATAAGAATTTTAAATGTCTTACGAACTGTGGGGTTTATGCTTTTATACTTACGCTTTTTTATGTTTATGTTTTTATGTTTATCAGTGTTCTCTATAAATGAAAGACTACTTAGTTTCCTTAGACATTCCTTAGAGTGTCTGGATGTGGTTAAATGGAATATTTAGTGTTCCTGTAGATAGTTTAACTAACATACCAGCATTAACCACTATCATTACTTTTTCATTGATGTTTCTTGCAAAGTTTTCTTTTAAGGCGAATGGACCTTCCTGTGGACATGAAGAGGAGAAAGATTTAATAACCACTAATTATTGTATTTGTGGAAGACTGTAATGGGGACTTAGAGATAGGAAAACTCATAGGAGACTGAAGGTAAAATTCTAATATTCTTGTGAAATGAATATTAATTTAATTTGTACCTATACTTCATACTTCAGATTTTATTAGGTAAAAAAAAGCATTAGTGAGAAAATGCTTTGGGGAGAACACTGTAGGATAGGAATAATTCTGATAGAAAAAACTGGATATTCTTCTAATTAGAGCAAAGGATGAAGATGTCAAGTGAGGCCAGGATCTTCACTGGGGCTGAAGATCCTGATCTTCTGATGTGGCCTCAGGGCTAAGGGCTTGACACACAGCCCATGGAGAAAAAGTTAGGTACCAGTAGGATAGAATGAACACTAAAATAGGACTCTTAGATGAGGCCAAAGCCAGATATTTGATGGGGAAAACAAACAACAAAAAGTCTCTTCAATCAAAGGATATTAAGGGACCAACTGAGACAAAACAAAACCTGGACAGAAAACTGAAGAATTCAGGAATGTTAAAGCAATACAGTTTCACAAATGTGGAATTGTTCACCATTAATTCAGTGCTTTGATGGCTTCTCTGCATTCTGTCTTCACATCTGCAGAGCTACACTGAAAAATATTCAAGGGATTAAATTAGACAACAGGGTCAAACTTCCTTTTCAATTTCTTTAGTCAGATAATCAATGAGCTAACGTATTGATGCCATTATCCAATCAATCTCAGGAGACATTACTAAGTTTTGCTAAGAGCTTTAAGGAAATTCAGCAATAGTGAAGCACAGACAAAGCATGGACTAATCATGGAGACATACAGGGCTGTCAGAATGCTCCCCAGGTCTGTTCTTGTGATTCAGAATGCTGTATGACCTAGATTAACAAATCAAGAGTCTAAGTCATGTGTGATGCTACATTAACTACACAAAAAGGAGCTTTTCTAGTTGAGTCACAACTCTATTTAGACCTTGTTGCCTATGACCAGGTACTGTGAAGCCCGCATCAGCAATTCCTTTCTTGGATTGTTGAGAGAGCTCCAAAGCTAGTTTTTGGAGCCCAAGCCTTTCACATTTCCTGTAGCCCACTCTTGAAAATTCCATCACAATCTGTCTTTTATCTTCCCTCTATAAGAGTAGTATCAATACATCATTGCCTTCTTTGACTCAGTTTAGTAGTTTTGAGAGAGGAAATCACCCCTCCATATGGAATTGGACAACTATGGGTTAACTGTGTTATTAGGCAACTGTGGATTAACTGTGTTATTAGACAATTGTGAGTTAACTAGGTAACTATGCTCCCTGTGGAATGTACCTGAGTAACCATGACAACTTCTGCAATCTGTCACCAAAGGAGTATAATGGACTCAGAAAGTCCTGCCAGAACTCTGCCCCCCTCCACTGCTCTCCTTTGTGTAAATCCTGCTTATTATATTTCTAGGGAAATTCCAATGGAATTAAGCTTTGTAGATGTAAAAAGAGGTATATAAAGAAGCGCAAACTTCTTTTCAAGACTCTTGAGACTGACAGGAGTCTCTTGCTGAGCCACTGGCATTAAAAGACACTTTTTGCTCCTATCTTTGTGTTAAGAGTGGTCTGTCTGGGGTCCTCACAGTTTCCTTTTTTTCTTTCTTTCTTTCCTTTTTTAAAAAATTTTATTTAATTTTTTTTTTTGAGACAGGGTCTAACTATGTAGTTCAGGTTGGCCTTGAACTCACTATATACCCCAGGCTGGTCTCCAACTTACAGTGATCCTCCTACCTCAGCCACCCAAGTGCTGGGATTACAGGCATGCACCACCACACTCAGCTCAATTTAGTACTTTCAAAAAGTCAAAATGCTAAATTTAAGGCTCTGTAATTCTCTGACCACTTGTAGCAAAATCCTGTATTTTATACTGTACTTTGGCAATAGCAAACTAGTACTTAAAGCATTTTAAAATTTCCATATAACTTAAATTATCACATTACCTTCCTGATTTATAAGAATATAACTCTTTCAGAACTCCAGAACCCCATTTGTAGTTTCATTGCAAGATACTTATCCCTCTATTGTAACACTATAGTGCTACACTCTATAGCAGCACTTTTACTTGAAAATAAAGTTCTTTAAGATATATTTTTTATCTATTCTGCTTGACCTTGATTTGAGTTCTGAAGAAACAATTTCTTCAGCGTTATTTATGATTGTTAAATTATTACTATTTATATTATTAAAAACATATTGCAAAGCCAGGCATGCAACTGTAATCCTAGCACATGGAGGCTGAAGTAGGAGAATCACTGGGAGTTCAAAGGCAGCATGGGTGACATAGTGAATTCAAGGCCAGCCTCAACTAATAGGGAGATGCTGTCTCAAAAACATAACATAAAATAAAACAAAATAAAAAACATATTGCAATGTCTTTGGGGAAATTTCAAGAGAAAAAATGAAAATAATATCCCTTTGAGAGATTTATGTTAAACAGTAAAAAAGAACATTTTTTTAAAGAACAGAATGTCTTGGAAGATTAACTCACACTTTATCTCTTATAATACAAGGTGAGAGCCAGATCCTTGATGGAGTAAACATAGTCATTTGAATAATGGTTCTATTTCATGGCTAAAATGATGCTAACTGGCCATAAAATACTTTTAAAAAACACTCAAAATCAAGCAGGGAGGGTATATCTGTTAATGAATACTATCTTTTCTTTAAATGTCACAAATCTACAGCAACATATAATGTATATGTCCAAATAATTGAAAATACTACATAACTCAAACTAATGTAAAGAATAATTCTTATCAGATTTCTTATTATTAATAGGACCCCAGTGATAAATCACACATAGATTTGTAGAAACTATATGAAATCTACTTGCTTAATTTATAACATTGAGGGTGGGAAAGAAGTACTGTTTTAGTTTCTATAATCAGCATAACAGGGACATTATATTAAAGGTGTTATGATTTAGTATTTTCTTATATGAAAATGTTAATTAAGAAATAAAATTTGTATCTAACATGGTGAATACAGGAATAAAGAAACTTGAGATGTGTTTTTTGATAAGGGAATGTTTAGTTTGTGTTTGATAAAGTTTATGTAATGATAGGCTGTCATGCATAATACATAGGGAAGAAACTGATTTATGTTGCCAAGTCTGACAAACTAAACCACATCTGGAACAAACAGTCCTGTCTAGAACAATAATTCTTATCAAGGAATAAATTGCATTTAGATAGTTTAACTGCTATTCCCTATACTTCACAAAGATACAGTTTACAAACATCTATCATAAACATTTTTATTTTTCCTTTAAGAAAAGTTTGGACATGAAATGGCTTATTTATTTGCTAGAAGAATAATTGAAAGGAATCTAAATTCTAATCCATGTTTTATTTCTAAAATTTAAACATTTCATACATTTAACTTAAATGAATACAGTGTAGCTTGGAAAAATGAATTTCACAATGTTTTTTGGAATGTGGAATCATCACAGTATTTGGTTGTATCTTGAATGATTAATAAAAATGTAATTCATACATAGAACTTCACTTTAACTTAGTAAATAGGTTTTAATCTCTGAATCCATTTAATATAGAAAAATAATCTTTTTATTTTTGAGCTGTACTGGGGATTGAACCCAGGTCCTGTTATATTTTAGGCAAGTGCTCTATCTCTGAGCTACACTCCATAGTAAATATTTAAAAATGACAAGGTAACCCATGTAAAATGATTTAAATTTTATAAAATATTTAAACTAATTATTTTATTTTATTCTTACAATAACTACTATGAGACAGGCACTAGAATTATTCCTATTTCACAATCAGAGGAAGAATTGCTAAGCCAAATGATTTGACCAATGGCTCATCTGGTAGATAGTGTACATTTCTGCAAAAAGCCATTTGGCAGGCTCTTTGAAGATACTTGAGAAGAAACCTGACTAGCTTATTATTGATCTACAATGTGATATTAGATACATTATTCAAACTTTTGAAGCCTTAGTCTTCAAATTCATGAAATGGAGTTAATAAATAACATCATTAATAGAGAATCAAATGAGACCATGCAAGGTAAGATACTTAGCTTATTACCTGAAATACAGAAAGTGTTCAATTAATGTTAACTATTATTATCTCAAAAGATAGAATTGAAACCTGCTAACTGTATATTTGATATGGAACTTCCTGGTTCCATTTTGTGAAATATGAACGAATATTTTTGGCAAATTATAAATGGATGGCACTGCTATTGGCCTTTAGGAACACTAAATGGTGTCACAGGAAAACATGAGTTCAATCAGAAGTCTTGTACAAGTTAAAGTCATTTCTAAATAAAAATACAAGGATCAAAAGTGATTATGTCATTCTATGTTATTCTTTTCCATCACTCTCTGCCCCACAATACAGAACATTTTATATATCCTACTTCTTTGAAAAAAAGAGAAACATATATTATTTTATTTTGGGGAAAAATGGAATGCTACCATACTGAAAATTATTTCAATCTATGAAATCTTTATATGTCTTTATATTCAAGCACACGTGTGTATGTGTGTATATGTATGTTAAGCTTTAGAATGTCCATGATGGAAGGTATCTTTTTATAAGAGGAGGGGACTTTTGTCTTTTGTAGTTACTGATGTAGCCTAATATCACTGAGAAAAGCACCTGACACTTGATCGATACTCAGTAATATTTATTGAGTTAATGAAAATAACAAATACATGAGCAAACATTTAAACAGTAAGTCCTCAACTTACAAATTCCTTTCCAAGAGAACATTCTTCCACTTGTAAAGTCTGGCAAATTGAGTATTACACACCTTTGACACAAATATACAATGTAAAGCATAAAAAAACCAAACACACACTCAAAAGTACAGTAAGTCCCTGATTGTTCTGTACTACTGTGCATTATGGCACTATACATTAACCACACAGCATAACTGTGACAAGGTCCAGCAGACAGAAGCTCTCCTTGCACAATTTGTTCAAGTCAACAAAATGAATATTTGTATTGTGAGCTCCATTTGTATCTGTGAAAGTTTGTAACTTAAATGTTTCTAAGTTGGGGACTTACTGTATACATTTTTTTCAGTTAATTTAATCCCTTTTCATCATGTAACATTTCATTGGCCAAAAGAGAATCAAAAGTTCTAAAAGAGAGAACATCACTGTTAGTATTCCTATCTTTAGCAATACAATATTTAAAGTTGGTATTTGCATGTGATAGTCAAGTTCACATTGAGGTATCATAAATCCTTCCCAAGCCTTTCTATTTCATCAATAAGATAGTCAACATCTGTTTGTCTTGTCGCAGGATTGGAAAAGACCATTCGAAAAAAATTTACTTTGTCTCTGCATGGCTGGTAGCTTATCATGGCTGTGCCTTTTTCTAACATCTGTGCTTTAATCTTGGGAGCAATCTGTGTGTAAATGAAAATATTATTAAAAAGAAATTGTTTCAAGTACATACCGTTTTTCACACTCCAGATAGCTACATAACTATCATTAGCTTCAAGTAAATTGTAAACAATTTAAAGCTGTCAGGGATAATTTCTATGAAACAGCTTAGTACAGGAAAAATCAACACATTCTATATTCAAACTGCAGGTCTTACTACTGTGTGATTCGTAGTTAACAAACTTATAACACAATACAAATATGCTAGAATTCATTAAAGAAAAGTGTGTGTCATTTTCTTATATTTACTTGGCAAGTCAAATAGAATCTGAGGAAGAGTTAAAATGAAATAGAGGATGGAAAAATATTATGTTTCAGTATTCTGATTTGCATTATTTCAATCATTATTATATATCTTGAGTTTATCTACAAGGTCATTGTTTTGCAGCAAAACAGCTTCTTTGTAAATTTCACAGACATAAGCTCTGTCTAGTTTAGCTCCTAAAATGACAGCATATATATGGCCTTGGTACATAGTCCATCTTTGGGCTAGGATTATACCACAAAGTGACACTAACACTTTGAAATACAGGGGGAGAGGGAGGGCTTCTATACATATTCAACATGATCTTATGCTCTATCTTTGCTACACACAATTTATCTTTAAACTGCTACAAATATCATCTCTTAAATACTTTCTTATAAGTCTAAGGGTAGTGCAGAACCAAATGTACTGAGAGACACATGTAACTAGATTTTAGTTACTGTTGGAGATATTTTAGAAATTGTTCATAGCCTTCCCTTGCCCTCTGTCCAGGACCATGCGCAGAGCCCTAAAAGGGACAGCTCTCTGGGTAAGTGGTTGTGTATACTTCAATAAGCCTCTTGCTAAATCAGTATAAATATGCTTCTCAATAACCCTTAAGTGGTGGTAATTATTCTAGTGAAAAGTCACACTCAATATGTTTTTTAAAAAATTAAGAGCCTGAACGCATAAAATAAAGAGCACTGTGAAAAACAAAATAAAAAAGGTCTCTTTTCTGACTTACAAGCCCAGTGAAACTCTGATGATATAAAAGTTGATGCCCTTAAACATCTATATCATATATATATGTGTTCCACTTACCTTAGGGCACCCCAAATTACCTAAAATAAGTGGTTGTAATAGCAGTATAACTTGAAAAATGGTGGCAATATATGTGATAAAAAGAATAAATGTTATGTAGGCTTAAGACAGGCAAAAGCCTACAATAAATATATGGATAAATAACATATAATGATGATGATGTTCTCCTTAATTATTAAGATAAAGATGAAATATCTCAATTGTTATGATATTTATTTGAAGTTTTAAAATATTTTAATAAATTTCTAATAAAATAACTCTCAGATTCTTGCTCAGGTGATCTTATGATAAGTATTTCAAATTTTTAAATATTTTTCTAAGGAATTATAGTTATTTATATTCTCTTCTCACCCACTGAGCCTTCCAGCTACGTTAGGATAGGCATTCTTTCTTCCTCACTTTATACTGCTGAGTCCTACTGGAACACCCATCAAATATTAATTAATGAATGAATTAACTAAAGACAATGAAACAGTTGATTGCATTTTAGACACCCAAAGCTTTTGAGTATATAAATGATTCCTGGGTTGATCTGCAAAAAACTGACGAGTTAGGATTTCAATCTGCCATTTGTTAAACCTGTGACTTCGGACCACAGGGTTACCATCTATTAATCAACCATGGGGGCTGGGGATTTAGCTCAGTGATTCCGCCACCTGACTTGCAAGTGGAAGGACCCGAGTTCCATCTCCAGTACCAAAAAAAAAAAAAAAAAAAAGTATTAATCAACCAAACAAAGCAGATACATTGTTTAAAAAATAATGCTAAAATTAAAATGCTACAAAAGTAAAAATAAAGTCCACCTACCTTGTGGAGTTCTTGATCTCTTTCACAACCTTTTGGGAGATGTTTAAGTCTTGGAGGAAAATACCAGAAGCAGACATTGGTGAGCTCAGGCTAAGTCAAAGACAGAAATTTTACAAGTATCCTTCAAATCTCATCTAATTCTTTAATGACTTAATTTTTCAGAAGTATTTTAATTAATTTAATATTTAATTTACTTAAAATAGTTTTTGAGCACTTAATACATGTCAGGCATTTGACACAGAGATAAAAGAAATAACCACTGTCCTCAGAGTAACTGATCAGGCATAGGCTCTTGTTTTTCTCTAAATACCCTCTCCTAACATAACTATTGGTGAATTTTCTGCCTATGTAGATCTTCTTCCACATACTCTTGTCTAGCAAGTCCCTTAAGTATCTCTATCTGTCCATTACTTCTAAGATTTTCTACAAATAATGATAGCACAAATTTTGTGTATGAGAAAGTTAGTTGAATGGAAATATGGATAATGGCTTAGAGAAGCATGTAATGGAAGAGATGTAAATAGAATATTATTTGGGGGGCGGGAGGAATAGGAGACTCCACCAAAGCAATAGCTGTCAGTATAGGTGGGAATGTTAGAATTTCCAAAATCTTCAGGAGATGCTAGCCTTTCAAGATGAATTCAGGGTTTGTGGCTTGTGTGAGTGAATAAGCAGCAGAAGAAAAATAAATTATCAAAACTTATTCAGAGAGAAAAATAGATAATCAGATGATATGTGGTATTAAAAACAAATACAAACTTTACTTCTAGGTCCCACCTAAAAAGGGACAACACACAAAAATGAAGATAAGAATATAGTCAAGGATACAGTGATAAGATAAACAAAGCACCTTTGCTTCCTACTAGTTATTCTTTTTTTTTTTTTTTTTGGTACCGGGGATTGAACTCTGGTCTTTGCGCTTGTGCAGCAGGCAGTGAAACCACTGAGCAAAACCCCGCCCCCGGCCCCCTACTAGTTACTCTTATTAGCATAAGTTAATGTATGTCAGTACAAGGCTAATTGGACCTTTGAAGAGGGAGAAGGATATAATGCCAGCAAAAATCTTTTGTTTGTCATTAATATCTATTGACTGTCTTAATAACACAAACTTGTCATATAATTTAAAGCCTAGCTTTTTTTATCATTTACCTTTCAGAAACCCAACTACATAATCTCATGCACAATAAAAAAGCTAAGAGGGCCGGGGATTTGGCTCAGGGGTTTCACTGCCTGCTGCTCAAGCACAAGGACCCGAGTTCGATCCCTGTTACCAAAAAAAAAAAAAAAAAAAAGCTAAGAAATATTAAATTATCCTTTATTTAGTGCCAGAAAAATCAAGAAAGCAGTAAAAATCAGTTTTGTGTTAAAAATTTTTTAATTGAATATAATCATCAATACAAGCCTTTTGGACCTTTAGCTGGAAAGCTTTAATGAAACATAAGTGAGAGGGTTATAAAACCTGATTTGAACTGAAGTAAAATGAAATATTTATAATACTTTTGAGGATTCCTGTAAAAGGTAATAGATTTAAGTAAGAATGGTCACCAAAGAAATAAAGATCCATTAAACCTCTAAAAAAAATCCCCTGAAAGATGTATTACCTCAGAATCAAGCACGAGTTTAAAATTATCTTTTTTCTTTAAAATCTTATAGAAGTAATTTGCAAGTTCCATATATCTGTTGATCTGTACCTCAAAGCCACAGGTTCCCTGTCATTTTAAAACAAATAAAATCAAAGTTTAATCAAGTAAGTTATTTTAAATCAAATTAGAGAAGTTCCTGAACATATTGTTTGCTTTAATACAGTCATTCAAATAAATATGTGATTATTATGTTACTATAAGTAGATGTTATCACAAATTTGTGTTTCTGTCTTCTCATCTTGAATTTACTCCCTACTTTCTGTGGAACTTGATAAGTCAAGTTACTAAAGTTTTCTAAGCTAAAGTTGCCTGAATTTACAAATATTTTCTAAATATTTTATATGAATTTTCAATCTTTCCAGTAATGTGAAACAATTATTTAAATTATATATAATGATGTGAGGAGTAGGAGAACTGTGACAAAGACCTTGGCATACTTGGCAACATAGTATATTTAAAGTCGAACATATGTCAACTTGTGGTATATACCAGTCATGTACTTCAGTGTTTAACACAGTTAAACTCACTTACTCTTAATGAAACCCTGTAGAGTGGAAAATCAAGGTACAGAAGTTAACCCGTGTCTCCAGTCACTTTAACTTCCTTGCGGACATTGGCTCGTCTCATTGCTCTAAGAGCTATGCATAGGCTGATCACCCTTCTCACTGGTATTTTCAGCTCAAACTCATTTCTGCACCTCCAATTCATATATTCAATAGCTTATTCAAATCTCCCCTTTGACTAATAAACACCTCAATATTACACATCCAAAACTGAACACTGGATGTTTCTATACACACCTTCTTCCCCGAGTCTCCCCAGTCTCACAATGTATCAATTCTACTCTTTCTTTTCTAAGGTCCTCAATATTTCAGTGTTCTTCATCTTTGGCCCTGCTCTGGAGATTTGTCATAAAAACCAGAACAACATCCAAAATGTTTGCCTTACCCTGGTTGTTAATGTCTGGATCACATAATTTTGGACTGTCTCTCAAACTTCTTCTCCAATAATGTGCCACAACTCACTGTTTACCAGCTATGAGGGTCTGCTTTCTATTCCTTTAATTCACTAAGACATGTACTGCCTACAGACTTTTGCGGTCACTACTCGATCTCCCAGAAAGCACTTCTTGCAGATATTTTTATAGCTTGTTCATTTGTTTCTTTCCTTATATGAATATTACCTCAATAGAGAGGTCTTCTAGTACTTTATAAAATGTCTGAGTTTTATCACTCAATACCCTCCAACTTCCTTTAGTTTTCTTCATAGCACTTCCAGCTATTTCAAGCTTATATGGGTTATTTGCTATGGTACTTTTTAACTTCCATTAGAGAAGAAAATTTATTCTTTTTGGTTAACTGCATTCCCAGAACTCAGTCAGCTGCCTGGCTAAACAGTGCTTAACAAATTTTTGTAAATAGTTGTCATACTTCATTAATATGGCAGAAGCATTATTTCACTCTAATTTAAATATGAATTAATCAGGTTGGCTTAATATTCTACAGCTTGATTATCCCTTCTTTTCTTACAACCTACACATTCCATATACTTATCTTTCTGGTTCTTAACAATTTTTAGAGGTTCTAATTTTAGGAGCACCCCTAATATCCACATGTTCTCTACTACCATATAATCTAAAATGTCAACATCTCTAATTCTTAGTAAAAATCCTCACATTCATTAGTTAAATGTGTTCTTTTTTAAATCATCCTATTATAACCCTAAAAATTTGACATTTTTGGTACTTCTTTTCCAACATGTAAATAAATACAATTTTTTACTTCATTCCTTTCTATTCCAAGAAAAACAGAATGAGTAAAAGATGGCAAATCTCAACCTTCGCTTTCCACATCAGCCATAGCTTGAAGATATCAACATGTCGACCACACTGAATAGCTTTATCCCCAGTGTCAAAATCAACATTGTAGAGTTTATCTGGCTGGAAAAGATATCCAGCTTGCATCTGGTTGCATGCTTCCAGAAGACCCTACAAAGGAAAAACATATTTAATATGCAGATGTTAGAGTAAATAAAATGTATAACTTCAATGCACTTATTATGGACTTAGAAATCTGAGAAGACTGAAAGAAATCTCTATTTGAACTCTAGACACAAAGGTATCTAAAATGAAAGTTGAAAACAAAGCTGTTAGGAAGAAGTGAGAACAAACTCAAAAGCTTCTCAAAGAAAAAAAAATGGCTAAGATATAATTTCTAGATACTGAACACATTGGTGGTAAGAAAGAATTAGACTTGCAGGGATTTAGCTCAGTGGTCCCACCACCTGCCTGGAAAGCTCAAGGTCCCAAGTTTGATCGCCGGTACCAAAAAAACCCAAAAGGATTAGACTGTTAACTTGCAGCCCCTGAGCAAGAAGCAGCTGCCATTTTACAAAAGGAATATTATTGCCATGTGTCCAACTGGGCAGAAGCTACAGCAGAACTGATAGTTCCAGCCTGAGGAGCCAGGGATGAGACATGATTGGAATTCGCTCATAACCAGACATGAGGTGAAAACTAAGTATGCAAAGGGTCAGCTGAGAGCATTAATTAAGGCAATTTGTAATAGAAACATGGGCATTTTATATTTATTTCCAAATCCTTTGAATTGCTTGTGAATAAAAGATAAAGAAAACAATGTTTCCAAAGGTATACTGACAGCAAGGATTTGCTGTTCTGACCAGAAAATAGAAATAAGAACACTCAAATTGAACTTTATAATTGTATATCTCCTTGGGGGAGAACACTAGTTTAACTCTTTTAAAACCTCACATACACTATTCATGAAGATAAAATACATGCATATAAAGCAGAAAATAATTTAATATAACTCATAACTATGTTTTTTGTATGCCAAAAATGTATTACTGTTATAGTTTAAATGAGTTCTATTTTGACCCTACACTCTGCGATTATAAATTCAGACACACTGGGCCCCAAGAAATATTTTATTTGGTCATGGTTATGACTTGCATCTAGATTTCTCCCCAAAGCCTCATGCACTCATATGTGGGGCTTTTCAGAGCTGGCTGGATCTAGGCTATGTCACACTGGGATTGAGGGTGTGTGGTACTAAATTAATCCACTGATTAGAATTAGCATAGTTTTGGGTGTAGCTGAATAGATTTACTTCAGATCAAAGCCTCACAGTGGGTTTGACTAGCACCATCCAACAGGTTTGTATCCTGGAAGGAATAAAAGGGAAAGGCAAGCTTGCTGCTTGATACCTGCTGCCTTCTTCCTGCCCTATCATGAACTGTTTCTCCTCTGCAATGCCCCTCTGCCCTGCCACCTTGCTCTGGAGCCAGCCAACTATGGAATGTAACTTCTACAAACTGTGAGCTGAAATAAACCTGTCCTCCTTTAACTTTGGGTGTTGGGTATTTTGTCTTAGCAACAAAAAGTAACTAAGTCAATCATGGTAGGGTGTTTTGTTTTGTTTTGTTTTGTTTTTTACCAGGGACCGAACTCCGGACCTTGTGCTTGCAAGGCAGGTGGTGGAACCACTAAACTAAATCCCTGGCCCTAGGATGAGGTGGGTTTTTAAAAATTTTTAATGGGGGGTGGGGGTTTCTAGGTTTTCTCTACACCTGATCTTTGTCTATTTTCTCATACAATAACTATACACTGAATTAGCACCTGTCCATTGTGATCATCTGATTTTGTGGTATCTCAATTATCTTGTAGCTGCTACAGTGGTACCTCGGTTCACAAACTTAATTCATTTCACAATTTTGGAAAAGATGGCCACGTTAATGTTCATGTGAGAAAGATGGCTGTGGACCTGTTTGTCACCCAATGCAGAGTTGCCAAACAACAACAAAATTTTGCCAAACATTTGTTAAAAATGTCCATGAATTTAGGTACCACTGTACTTGAAGACCAAGGGAAGGGGAACCATTTTCCTTGGCAAGGCAAACTGTGCTGCCCTATGTATGTATAGTACAAGAAGGCTGTGACTATTTTGGTTTATAACATTCACAATGAAGGTAATTATTACTAAAATATCCCTCAAGTAAGTCATGAGTTAAAAATAGAAATCGTTTACTTTTTCCTGGATCAGGATAGCAGAGCATTGAAGGGGAACACCCATTAGTTTGTGTGGATTCCAGGTCACAGAGTTGGCCCTAAGTAATAAAACAGCTCCAGTTAGCACTCACTGTCCAGCAGAAGAGAACAGAAGCCTAAATATGATATGTTCTCTTGCTCTCACCAGCAATGCTGCCTCACCTCTCAATTCCGCTGAGTTTATAGGAATGCTTCCTGGATAGCAGTAGTCCTCCTCCCCAAGCTGCCTACAGCAAATACAGAGCACATGCACTTTACTTAATTGATCTCTTTTTAAATCACACAGACCATTTTTTTCCATCTTGTTTATTTCAAAAATTGATTTTTAAGATAATTACCATGCTAGATAATTATAATTGTAATTATCCTACTTATAAGAATAACATGTTTTATAATTTCCTCCCATGAATTCTCATTGTGTATTCATGATACATTAAAGTTTTAAGTTCCTCATTAATTCAAGTGTATACCTTCTGTATAATTTCCAAAAACAGATCTTTTAAAAGTTTTAAAAGTCAGCATCAAACTTGGCTATAATACAAAACAATTAAAATCTCTCCTAAATATATAACTTTAAATTCGACCAACTCCAATCAGTTATTTTTTTTTGCCAAAACAGTCATTGTACTAAATTAATAGCATCAAAAGTTTTTATTTCCTTGTAGGTATTAAATAAGAAATGTAAATTATAGTAATGAGCTAAATCTTCTTTTGATTTCAAATAATGTTTGACTATTTTTTCATGTTAATGTTCTAAATTTTTGGTTGAATATTAAGAGATATTTAGACTTGTTAGTATCACTTGATATATCTGTACCCCTGTCCATAATGAAATAAGGCCATTTAAAAATAATTTATAAAAATAAAGTTACCCTCTCTCCATATCTATTCAATGTAAAAATGTAGGTAAAGGGTAAATTTTATACTGCTTGAAATGTCTGTTATGAATCTAAAGATTGCTTGTATAAATTATTTCTTAAGGGATATCATAAGCCAGACCAAAGGTGGTAACTTACATCCACATGCATCCAGAGTTTGTGCTTCTTACAAATATCAGCGATCTCCTGGAGGGAGTCGAAGGCTCCAAACACTGTGCTTCCGGCGGTAGCACTGACACAGAATGGAGTTTGGCCCTGTAGATGTTAAAACTACTCAGACATTGCCATTTTAGCATCTCTTGAAGTTCTCAAGGATAATATCCTTACTTAGCCATTAAATTTCTAGATGTCAGAAGGCTGGATAACATTGATTCTGATATTAAATACCCAATAATTTAAAATGTTTTGAGGTACATAAAGCAATGGAGGAAGCTGCTTAATCATAAGATGAATTAATATCCAAGCCTCTGAGTTTCATTTATTATTATCTTTCTCTGAATTTATTCTAAGAAAATAACACTATAAAAATAGAACTGGCTGAATTTTTTCCCTTATGGAGGAAATACCGTTATAACGTCTCCTTTGATAATATAACTAACAATACTGTTAAAGAAATACGGAAATGTCACTTAATAATTCAACTTTAATTACCTAAGGAATTATTTACAATTAGGGATTATTTTATATTTCTTGGCAATTTTCTTATCAATTGTTTTCCATTAATGAAAATTGGTAAAGAATATAAAGACACATTTGTATGTTGATTATGGAATTGTAAAACATACCTTTCTTTTAGCTTGTGATATATTTTTCTCTAACTCATCTGGTATCATCTTTCCCCTTAGAAATGTAAATACACATTGATTTATTATAAGTTAACACACATGTAAAGTCTATTATTTTGAAGAATAAATGACATGTAAGATAAGAAAAGGTAATTTTTTTAGTATCTCTCAATATAAACAAGCATTAGGTAAATGTTCAATTCCTTAAAACCATCTTATTTGATTTAGAGAATGCTTAGTTTACTATTCAGTCACATCATTAACAAATAAGAAAATTCTGGTTTCTTTCTTTCTTCCTTTCTGTTATTACATTTTAATTAGAAAATAAAGATCTCTTGATATTAAGATAGAAAAATCAAGTATCCAAATTGTGGGGCTAAAGGGAGTGACTGATGTGAGTTAAGGTGGTTTCACATGTGTATAAAACAAATTTCCAAGAAAAAATGAAAGTCAATATTTTTCTACTCCATCCAGCCATGAGAATAAAAGGCACCATGCCTACTGAGGATTCACTAGGAGTATTCTATTAAGTTAAAACTAAGATAAGGATACTATAATCAATACTCTATTTTTTCTCTGAAAAAAATCTAATAGAAGACAGAGAAAGAGAAAAAACAAGGAAGGAAGGAAGGAAGGAAGAAAAAAGGGGGAAGAAAGGAAGAAGGGGGAGAGAGAAAAAAGAGGAAGGGAGGAAAAAAGGGAAAAAGGAAAACATCATAAGAAATTAACCTAATTGGAATAAATATGTTGGCAAACCTGGACTACTTTAAGTTGTTAGCAGAAACAAAGAGAGTGTTGAGAAAATTGAGAGGTTACAAAAGGTAAATCATGTTCCCACTTTTTAATACCTACTTTTATTAATAAATAATAGAAAAATTCTGTTTAAAATAATAGAAATGATGTAAAGTATAAAAAGAGGACCATTCTCAGGAAATATACAATCAAATAAATTAAGTTAAAATATTGAATAATAAACTTATAAAATATATATCCAAGACCTTTCATTATCATATAATTCATATTTAAGAATTTCTAAATATGTAGATTTATTATAAGCCACTGAGAAATACTAAACTACAAAAAATGTGGATAACATACATAAATAGGTAATTCATAATAATATACAACTGGCTGGTCAGTGTATTTCAAGGTACATATTGTTCTGATGAACAATAAACCTCATTTCTGTCTATCACACTTTTCAAGAGTATAAATATTGACAATATGCAGGCTTAATATTTTTTATAAAAGTCCTTATTAACTCAAAAACATTTCAAACAAAAATGGAAAATCTTTACCAAACCTGAAATGGAGAATCATCTAAGCCAATGATACAATTCCAAGCAATAGAGATTCTCATACTAAGATAGTCAAACATATTTACCTAGTAATGATTTGTGAAATTATGTTTACATTTATACAAAAAAATGCTCCAAAATAATTTTAAAAGAAAGAGAAAAATGTATATGAATTCATGAGATAATATATCTAAGACATAATGCCAAAAATTAATAAATCAAATTACAGAATTTAACATAGAATTGATGAAGTTTGATATGCATAAAATGTTCTTTCAGAGTATATGTTAAAATTTTTGTATTGTTTATAAAGATTGAAATTCAAAGCAATTGGGACTGTATTTTCACTTTGTATTCTACTTAACTCAGTTGAATTTTTATATCCAAGCATGCCTATATTGATATTTGAGTGTATTTATTAAAGAAAAATATATAGAAGAGCTGTGTGGCAATCGTACTTGCATAAGATCATATTTAGTAAATAAATTTTAACAATATGATAGAGTACTTTGGTACTTTTTTCATAATTACTTCTTGTTAAAATTTAAATGAAGCTAATCTTTAAGGGTATTTTTACTAAAAATTGGAGCAATAGGAAGTGGAATTTTAATCTATGAAGCATAGTGATAATAAAATTTTTGAGAATTTATTAAGAAACGTACCTTTCATCACATTTTACTTCAATTACATTATCAATCCCAATACCAAGAAGTGCTGCAGCTTTTTTCACTGAATAGTGACCCTTGAGCAAAAATTAAAAAGACATTATTTCTTGTACATTCATCACTTATACACTAGTGTATTTGGGGGTGTATAAGCATAGGTTTGAATGGGTTTATGGATATATCCATATGTAAATGCTTACTATCAATCTTAAGGAATGTTTTCAGACCTTCATTATGATTTTGATGAGTTGAAGATGATCTTAGCATCAATTTCTTAAAGATACTATCACAGACTTCTTCACATGCAGTGGGAAATAAAATACTCTAGCCCTCTGTATACACATGAAGACAGGTCACCTATAAATTGAACGGTAGTATCCTCCAGGCAAATCTTCTCCTGCTGCAGACAGGTCTAAATCCTGGATTACTTTTTTTTTTAAGAGTAAGACTTGAAGATATGCACTGATTCTTGCTTGATATTTAATTCTGATTCTGACATCAGTTTTGACTTTTTACCTTCTAGTTACCTACTCTTTGCTCGGATCATTCCGTGTCATATAAATAATACCAGTAATGCGGAAGTAATAGCAACTCAAAAAATTAAAATTGGCCTGGATAATTTTTAATTTCCATGAAAAGATCAGATATATGAGAGAAAAATATAGAAATTAAAAATTTAGCTGTTTTCTTTTCAATGGAGAATATGTAGTTTAAATAAAATATATAGTTCAAATAGAATATGTACTTTAAATAGGAAATGATTTTTTAAAATCTACACTATGAAATTTAAGATTATTTGCACACTTTATTTTAAAATGTTTTATATCAAATGATAGAAATTATAATTGTGAATGAGCATACTATACTAATTGCCATAGTAAATTTCATCGGGTATGTACCAGTGACTTCCAACTTGATAATATAAAAATAAATACTACCAATTTTAGTTTGGCAAAGGAAAGTCACTTCAAAAACTGAAACATTTCCCAAAAGTCGCTATGTTTCTGAATACTTTCAGGTATAATTCTAGTGAGACTACTATTATAGTTGAAGATCTTATATTTTGCGATGTTAGGAAAGAAGAAAGTCATCAGATTTATTCCAGACATGAATTGCTTTTATAAAAGTTTTGAAATTATACACAAAAGTGGAACATCAAAACTAAAGAATATTTCAGAGCATGTATTGTCAACATGGTATCACAGACATATGGCTGAGGACTTGATCCAAAAAAGTAAAATTTTCTTTTCAACTAATTCCATTGGTCCTATCTAGAAAGATAAAATATTAATTATATTTTTCTTGTCTTTCTTGAATGTTGAAGAGAATTATTAAATCTGTGATTTTTATAGCTTGTTTTTCTTGATAAAGTTATGCTGTATATATTTATAATCATGTTTTTATTGATAGTTCTTGACATGTTGAAATTAAATTTAGCCCTGAATTACTTCAATTGCTTATTTATAAAGTCAATATTTACTGGAAATTTTTTTGCTTCTCCAATATCAATATGTAAATCTAAACTCAGAGATTACTCAAACATATTTAATGTAAACCTGAAGCTAACATTGTTAGTCATTATTTTATTAGGTTACCTTGAAAGAGTCTCTAAATGTGGAAAACCTAATTTTGTTACTTACTTGTTCAGATACAAATAATGTAACGCAGGGAAGTGCAGTCATGCCTTTTGTTTTTACCTCTGGATATTGCTTATAACGAGCTACTAGTATACCATAGAGGTTTGATATACTCCCGCCTAGGAAAGAGAAGTAGTGCCTATTAATTTTTTTTTCTATTTTTTTACATTTTTAAAATAACTTTATTATCAAACACACACACATAAAAAAATTAAAACCATTCAAAGAAGAACAATGTGAGGGAGAAAAAACTACAATAATATTCGAATACAGTAGAACTCAACCAAAACAAAACTGAAAAGCACTTAAACATTTTTCCATATAACTTAAGAAAGCATCTCAAGCACCAATAAGACAACAGATGATGCAATTTGTTTCAGAAAGATCCCCAAAGCCAACACTGAACAAACAGTGGTCTGGAAAAAAACTCCAGTTAGCTAGCAGACTCCACATAAGCCAAGCTTCTCCCTAATTTAAATATCGATACAGTCGTATGACACGAGATGGAAACACAATCCGAGAAATATGTTATTAGGCCATTTCATCCGCGTGTATCCTTAATTACACTTTCAGTTTCTCACACTAGAGAAACTATTCGGTATTTACACATATGTGTTCTATTTATTTCACTTAAGAGGATGGCCTCAATATGCATCCATTTAGCTATAAATGTCTCTAGTTTTTCGTTCTTTATGGCTGAGTAGTTTTCCATTTTATTAAAAAAAAACACATCTCTATCCAGTTTCCAATTAATGGGCACTTGGGCTGTTTCCAAGGTTTCGCTATTACGAACTGTGCCTCTATAAACATGGGTGCACATATATCGCTGTGATATGATTCTTTTAATTCTTTTGGGAAGATACCCAGCAGGGGGATAGCTGAGTCGAATGGGACCTCTAAGCCTAGTTCTTTGAGGTATCTCCATACTGATTTCCACAGTGGTTGCACCAGTCTGCACTCCCACCAAAAATGGAGAAGGGTTCCTTTCTCCCCACACCCCCGCCAGCGTTTGTTATTGGATGATTTCTTAATAGCAGCCATTCTTTCTGAGGTGAGGTGGAATCTCAGTGTTGTTCTCATCAGCATCTCTTGAATAACCAGTGATGTTGAACATTTTTTCATATATTTATTTGCTGCTTTTACTTCTTTGTCTGAGAAATGTCTGTTCATTCCAGATACCCATTTTTAATTGGATCTTTGAATTTGGGGGATCTGATTTTTTTCAGTTCTTTATATATTCTAGATAGTAGTTCTTTGTCTGAGGTATAGTTGCTGAAAACTTTTTCCCACAATGTAGGTTGTCTGTTAGCTCTGTTGGTGGTTTCTCTTTCAGTGCAGAAGCTTTTTAATAAGACAAGATCCCAGTTGCTGATAAAAACCTTACAGAAAATTGGAATAGAAGGTCCTTATCTCAACTTGATTAAGGCTATCTATGAAAAACCAACAGCCAACATCATACTAAATGATCAAAAACTGAAAACTTTCACACTAAATTCAGGAACAAGACAAGGATGCCCATTATCACCACTGCTGTTTAATATTGTTCTCAAAACAGCCACAGCAATTAGAAAAGAGAAAGAAATAAAAGGAATAGAAATAGGAAAGGAATAAGTTAAACTGTCTTTATTTGCTGATGATATGATACTTTATACAGAAGACCCAAAATACTCTGCCAAAAGACTTCTAGACTTAATTGACAGATTCAGTAGAGTAGCTGGATATAAGGTCAACACTCAAAAAACAATAGCCTTTTTATATACAAATAATAGACTCACTGAGAGAGAAATTAGGGATACAATTCCTTTTACAATAGTTTCTAAAAAAATGAAATATCTAGGAGTCAATCTAACAAAGGAAGCAAAAGACCTCTACACTGAAAACTATAGCACTTTGAAAAAAGGAGATTGATGAGGATATAAGAAAATGGAAAGACATCCCTTGTTCCTGGATAGGAAGAACCAATATAGTGAAAATGGGCATACTACCAAAACTACTATATAGGTTTAATGCAATGTCGATTGAAATTCCAACAATATATTTCACAGAACTAGAGAAAACAACCCAAAAATTCACTTGGAACCAGAAGACACCTAGAATAGCAAAGGAAATTTTAGGCAACAGAGATATGGCTGGGGGTATTACAATCCCCAACTTGAAACTATACTACAAAGCTACTGTGATAAAAACAGCACAGCACTGGCAAAGAAACAGACCTGAGGATCAGTGGAATAGATTAGAAGTTGCAGAAAGGACTACAGATATGCTCAGCCACCTCATCTTTGGCAAAGGAGCCAACCATTCTCATTGGAGGAAAGATAGCCTAGTTAATAAATGGCGTTGGAAAAACTGGATTACAACCTGCCAAAGATTAAAACTAGACCCACACCTACCCATCACCATGCACTAAATTAAGATTGAAGTGGATTAAAGATTTAAATATTAAGACAGAAACATTAAATCTGCTGGAAGATAAGTTAGGTAGAACTCTTGAAGACATTGGTATAAGAAAAGATTTTATGAACAAAACCTCAGTGTCAAGGGAACTTGCACAAAGAATCAACAATTGGTGACTATTAATTTCAAAAAAGAAAAATGTTGATTGAAATCATAACTGTTTTAGAATTATCAGAAACTAAAGTGGTGTTAAATCACTGATGTTGTTTTAAAAATACACTCCTTTTATACTTTCAGTTTCTCACATGAGGATCAAAATGTATAATAGATAATGTGAAAAGTTCCAAAGGGGAATGGGAAGGGGAAGTGGGAAGGACATGGAAAAGGAAAGAAGGGAAAGGAAAAAATATGAGAAAAGGAAAAAATGTAAACAAAGTCTTTGTAAATAGGGAGGGTGAAGGGGTTGAAGGGAGGGCAGGGGAATAGGGAAAAAATAAGAACCAAGGTATATCATGTAAAGGTACAAATTCCCAATGATGAATGTCATCATATGGTATATCTAAAATGTACCAATAAACTTAATAAATGAAAAAAATACATCCCCTAGTAGATATTTAATTTAACATATAGGAATAATTTCTTGATTTTTCTTACCAGGTGAAAATATTCCATCTGCTTCTATTTCTCTCCAGCCAACAATTTCATGCATTTTCTTGAGAAGAATTGTCTCCATGATAGTAAATACTGGGGCTATTTCATATGTAAACCTATTATACACACATTAAAATTCAACAGTGAATTACATGAGAAAGGATTAATAAAATTATGTACTACACAAGATTATACACTATTTTGCTCTATAGTAGATTGGAAATGGCTACATTTTATATGGTCAAAATCACATCTTACATACCTAGAGTATATTATGTCTATAAAAATAATGTATTGTTTTAGAAGTAGGTGAAAATATCTTTCCTATCAAAAGGAATTTTTAAATCTACACTCTTTCCCTCAGCATATATTCAATACTATTAGGAAGAGAAAATACCCAGATATATATGATATATATATATTATATATCATATATATATATATTTTTTTAATGAGCAAATTAGAAAGACAGAAATCTAGAGCTACAGGTGATATTTTGTAAAACATGAAAGAAGTACAAAGAGCCTTTTGTAGAAATTTTTTGATAAATATTCTCTACTTTAAAATTGAGCTTTCAAAAAATATTTAAAAGGGCTAAGAAGTACTATATTTTCAGTAATAATATATGTGATGCTACAAAATGATACATGACGAGAACACAAGACCCATGGAAGGCAATTCAGAGAGGGATAAAAGGAGAATCTTTTCTTCTTCTTCTTCATTTTTTTTGAGGGTCTCTTCTAAGTTATACCATGACACTGAAGTTAACTCCTCAGAAAGAGGAAGCTGAGATGAAAAAGAAAACTACAAAGCTTTCCTCTATAAATACTAGGTGCAATAAACAATGAAAGATGTAAAATGAATTCTACAATGTCAAATAGTGGGTTAAGTTATTCTCAGAAGATAAAGTAGTAGGTAAGCAGGAAGCACAAATCTAAAGTTCTAGTATATGACGTAAAGACTAGAGTATAATACGTATTGCACTGAGGATTTTTGCTAAATGAGTAGATTACAGCTCTCATGCCATAGGAGTGAGTAAGGAAATGGAAAACTATGTAAGATATGCTGATATCATATATCAGATATATAAAATATTCAGAAAGCTTTCAGCTTGGTCTGTCTCTAAGGCCTTTGGACATTATGTAAGCCTGGATATTAGTGTGGTCACTATCACTTAGACACAGCCATGAGCCAACAGAGAATTGCCTCCTCACCCCCTATAGTCAGTGACCTCCATCCCAAAGTCTACCTTTTCCCCTGAGGCATGACAAGTTGGGGAATCTGCTGAGAGTTCCAAGAATGCCCCACCATTATATCTGGAGAAATGAATACTGCATCATACAATCTATTGGCCCTAGGAGAACTGGCTGAGAATAAATTCATTCCCTTTCCTTCCTACAGATGAACTTCCCGAGAGCAGTCATTTATGAGGGCTACTGCATCCCAGAGGATCGAGAATTCACTTGTGCTGATACTAAGTAGCAACCAGATCATAACATCCCCTCATGTAACTCACCTCATTTTCCACCAACCCCACTCCCCAGGAGGACAGATGCTAAAAGCATAGTAACATACAAGCTCTTGCCTATAGTTCTGGTCAGAGACTCGCTAAAAAAATTCACTGAGTATTAAGATTTTTAAACTAGGAATGTGATGCCTGCCTGTAATGCCAACTAATCTGAAAGATGAGGCAGGAGAATGGCAAATTTGAGGTCAGCCTGATAAAAATAACCTTTTTAAAGGGCTACAGATACAGCTCAGTGATAAAGCTCTTGCCTAGCATGAGGCAGGATTGAGGTTAAATCTCCAATATTGAGGAAAAAAAGCTGAGATTTTTAATTCTAAGAGAAACAGAGGCAAACCTTACATACTTCTATTTCAACAAGTCTTACTTCTGCCAGGGGGCGCTGTGTCAACAGCAATTTCCACTCAATTTGCGCTATTTTAGGTCCATGGACTAGGTATTTTTTTCAAACAAAAAGGTTCACTAAACTTTGCAGCATGTAGAGAGGTAGAATTAGAAATTGAATTTGACTTTTTTTACTTCCTTTTCACATGTCTTTCCACTCTCAAATTGTTAAAAAAAAAAAAAAAAAAAAGATATTCATCAACAAGCAAGGACACTTTTGTATTGGGGATCAAACTCAGGACCTTGAACTTGCGAGGCAGGCATGGTGCCACTGAGCTAAATCCCCAGTCAGTGAGGACACTATGAAGGTGAAAAATCATTCCTTAAATTCTTCATCTTTGCAACTTTACTTGTTTTCAGTTTCCCCACCTAAACTCAAGAATCTGTATTTTTTACACTGATACAAATTGTCACAAATAATGGAATTCTAGACAACAGACTATTATTATATATTAATTTTTACGTAATAATTTGTATAACAAAATACATAATGTTGTCTCAAAACATATCATTTTTAAAAGCAAAGTGTTGCTCTATGAGGATTAAATAAGGAACCACGATCAAGCAATAAAGTTAAAAATAGCAATAAACCAGGTAGGCCATTTTTATTTGCATTTCACATCTATAAAATGCTAATTACTACCATGAATTATGCATCATTAAAAGCTAAATGACAACTAAACAGTTAAACCAGTTTTTCCACTTGGAAAGCAGTCTCTTCTCATAAATGTTTAGTTCTTGGTTTTAAAGTTTAAATTTCTACCAGCTATTTCTTTCAATTAGTATTAAATTATATTACCATCTGACACAGAGTGGTCTTCTCAATTTTGTATCAGATCATTTTCCTATCCCTTTTAACCTTGAAAAATATTGCTCTAAAATTAACTTTACTTCAAAACACTACAGTAGTGTATCCAATTTCCTTATGGCCAAAAGATTTTGTTGGCAAAGGTCAATATTTTAAAAGAATTACATTGGAGTTGAACATAACTTTGCTTTGAAGGTTTACTTTCTTTGATATCCATAAAGAACAAGCTTCTAAGTAATATTCAGGCAGCTTCTCATTTGCATGTTTGTGTCTTAGACTTATTTGCACCCTGTGTTGTTTAGAGTAGTGTTGAATTGATTCCAGTTCTGGAACCTGACTTTCAATCTGCATACTAGTAACTCAAGATAGTCCCTGAGCTTTATCACCACCAGAGAATTCAGGTCATGGATGTTTCCAGAGAAAGAATGGAAAAGGACTGGACAGACCTCTATACCACACATAGAACATACAGCAGCTTCTTTGGACTTTTCCAAACAAAATGTAAATTTCACAATGTATGTCTTAACTGTGGCTTACTTGTATCTAACATCCTCACATTCCTTAGGGTCAGAAGGCTACTCACATGTTTGTATTTGCAGCAGCTGTCAGCCATTCCCCTGCAAGTCCAATCATATCGAGCCCACTGGAAAGCTGGTTAAAATAGCGAGGATGTCCTAGAAACAAAGACAAAATTGGAAATAGATCAACATTGGAGTATAAAGATAAAAACAGTTGACTTTAACAGCAGTTTTTCAGTTAACAGATATGTATGGATCAGCACGCTTAAAATAATTATGCCATTCAATAAAGCATTTTTGATCAACAATCATACACAGGGACAGAGCTAAGTAGAGGGAATACAAGATGGGCATGATCACTAATATGTAGGTTTTACAACTAGTAAAGTAGTAGTTTACTAGTTTTAAGACTAGTAGCAAGAGATATTAAACAAGTAATGACACAAATGTATTTCATTATGATTGCAGAGTGCTACAAAGCACAGAGGTGTTATAGAATCATTTCTAAATGATCAAAGGCAGTTGGGGAAGTGGACAGAGTCAATCTACAAGAAAAGCTTTTTGAAGGAACTAGGGTTTTAACTACTAGGTTTTAAATACTAAATCCTTTTCATAATCCTTTTCATAATTATTTGTGTTTATTAAGCTGAATATAAATTATTTCTTTTGACAACTAATGCTTAATATTTTTAACCATCTATACTAAATTTAATTTACATTAATCTCCCCTTCCTTAGGGGAGATGTTCTTTGAACTTCTTCTACAATAAATTTTACAGAGAAATTGCATCATAACTGTTTGAAAACCCCTTTCTTTTTTCTTCTTTTATTCTCTTTTTCAACACAGCCTTTTTCTGGAATAGCACTCGCATGATCCCTCAACAAGTAGGTGCTCAATAAATATGTGTTAACGGGATGGAATGGAATATCTGAAAATTGTGGGCTATTTTAGTGAAATGTTTCTTATTTTTATTTACTTTTTACTTTCCTTGAATCTTTTTTTCCCCTCTGCATTAACGATATGCAGAAATGGAGATAGAAATGTATGTGGGGGCGGGGCTGTGGCTTCAGTCTACATTTACAATGCTACATAAGAAAAAGAAGAGAATTTTTTCTTCTTTTCTTTTTTTCCCCCTCTCTTTTTCCTATTGTCTGACTTTTGTTTCAGCATATAAGGCATGGTAGATCAGTTTTTTCTGAAGATAAAATACCTGTGATGTTTAAAGTGCTTCATCTAAAAAATAAGCTATTATAACAGAATCCATATTATTTTATGTCCACTAAATATAAGACATAATACATAAATAATGTCTAATTACTAATACGATACACAAAATATTTGCTAAGACCACGTATCAAGATCTGAAGAGGCACAAGAAGAGGTAATATATTTTGCCCAATTTGTTTGTCTCTTTCCAGTGACAATGTTTGCTCCAATATACCATTAGTACATATTTAAGATTTTAAAAGCAGGGGTTTATAAAGCCTATTCAAGCAGATTGCTCCTGGAAATACCATCATTTTGCATGTTTAATAATCAAGTTACAATAATATTATTTAATCAGAAAATATACTTTCTAAAATACAGTATAGGCTATATATCCATGTCTACTTATCTGATAAAGATAGTCGAATGAGCATCAATAATTAAATATTATAAAATAAAATCTGTTAATGAAATAATGATAAATAAAATTCATACATTTAGTTGTCATTGGGATGTAATTTCCAAACTAAAATCATTTTATTTACTTTCCTTTGTTAATTAAAAAACAATTTCTATATAATAATAGTAATTAGGTAATAAACTCAACAGATGTCTTAAATAAGAACAAAAATATGATATTTTATAATACAAATAAGAACTCAAGGCCATTGGATCATTCTACACTTCAGGAACATCAATTTCAAAAACAATCACCTGTTTTAACACTGTATTTTAAGGTGTCTGTGCAATCCACGAGTAACTGCTCCAGAGATTTAGGGTGGTCAGACAGCTCTAAATTAAACCCTTCCAAACCTTCAAGGAGCTGATGAGGATGATGAAAGTCCAATATTTTACTCTTAACATCAAAAGATTTTTTGATGTAATGCAGAAGAATATTTACCACTTGTAGGAGAAAGGATTTTGTTAAATTTTTACCATCCTCAGAGGGCAACAAATCTAAAGGAAGGAAAAAAAGATAAACAGCATAGTCAGTAAAAAGAGTGGCTGGGAAAGTCCCCAAGAGATAGAGTTTCATCAATGGAAACAGGGTATTAAAAGGAGATACCAAGTGGCAAGCAAAGTAATACAACTAAATCCTACTAATAATCTTCCTTCACTGTCCCAGTTGACACCCAGATCGATCACTTTAGATTAATGTCATTGGAGCAAATGACCCTTCAAGATTACCTAGGGAAGGAATTTATTTGATGTTCTTGCCAGAAAAGGATCTAGTCATTCTACTTTTAAAAGTAAGTTAAAGATCTTAAAGGAAAATATACTTTAGTTGCTTCAGTGCATACATAGATCACATGGAATTTATTTATTAAAGAGAATAAAGGAATTACATTTCTTAATCATATCCATACCTGAAGCATAAACATTTGATAAATTAGTCATTAAATTCTCTGTATGAGCATCTTCTTTCACATCATTCTCAGTTGACTGAAAATTATGAAAAGATTTTTTCTTCTGTTCTTTGTCTAAGTTTAAAAAAGCAATAATTTGTGACTATCAAAATGTAGTGATGTTATTTACCATTTTTATCTGTTATCAAATATAGTTCTCTAAGAAATTATAGTAATTCCAACTCTTGTTTCCATTCTCATGCTGTTCAGGAGGACACATATAATTTGGAGAGAAACTAATTCTACAGAAATAATATAAACAACAAATGATACATCTCTGGTTATTATTTTCATAAGTTTAGTGTACAGGTTTAGGAGTATTAATTTAAAATATCATGTTAACTGTAACTAACAATATCTACTACTTTAGATCTTTCTATTAAATTTATTTATAACACTGCTATGCATTAAGTGCCTTAAGTATATGGTACACATTTGAAATCTCACAATAGTCTTATAAGAATATTTTTCCTTATGTAGATAAGAAAAAAGATAAAGAAGTTAAGTAACAGTAATAACCAACTGGGTTTTTTTTAGCATTTACTATACCCTGAGCACTGTTCACATATATTATCCTGTTTGATCTCCACAACACAAGTCAGGATATAGATAATATGCTTATTAACAAAAATAACATTACATGTTGTATCTTGGACTTACAGACAGATCTGTTTAAATACAAATACTATTAAGGTATCCTCTTTAAAAATTAATGTTTAAAATTAAGGAGTCCTGAAATCGTCTTCAATAAAAATATTGAGCCAAAAATCCGATCAAGCAAGCAAGACATTCATAAGTATCTTTTGATGCTCTGAGAAACTTGGGGGAGGGGGGGCAAAAGAAATTGCAAAATATAGTTCATAAAATCAAATAAATTATGCATAGAATTGTAAAAAATATGAAGGAACCTGAAAATGATTTATGGCTTAATTTTGTAGTTTCAGTTTTATGTTAGTAGTTTGTGGTTACTTGCTTTCAGTCTTGATGGATTTTTCTTAAATTGAAACAAATTCCTTGCCTTTTCAGAAATTTCATCTATTAGGACTGTAGCAAGATTAGTTCAATTTTTAAGCACTGATATAATGTTTAATTGTTTTAAATGTTTATGTGTGAAAGATGAAAATATTCTCTGCTATCCTTTTTATAATCAACAAAATTATTGGTATTTAAGGAATTCATGCATAATCAAAGATTACAAATTACGGTAGTGTGGACTAACTTATACACTATGCATTGTACTTAAATTACGATATTGCACATTGACTCCAGTAGACGTAAATTAGCTTATTTCATCATATAACTTTTAGAGGAAATTTGAAAGTTTCACAGCTATAAAAACTAAAATAAACTCTAAAGTGAATGAAGTTTTAGGAGTATCACTTCATTTAAATAATCATAGAAACAAAATTACAAGAAAAAGTTAAATTTTTAAAACCCTAAACATGAAGATGTATTACAGAAAGCATAAAAATAAATTGTGTAGAAGTCAACATATTTTATATACTAGCATAAGAATTATATACTCTATTACTAGTTTAACTACAAGTTGAATTTATAATTAAAACTATGTTATATTTATATTTGTTAACAAAATAGCTGTTTTAAGTTTACAAGTAAGACTGCTGATATTTGTCATATTTTATTATTAATAGCAATATAAAATAAATAAGACTGTTATTTGACAGTCTGCAGTTCTTAGTAATTAGCAAAATTCCCCTCAAACTTCTTATAAATATTTATTCCCTCAGTTAATAATAATTCCCATTTCTTTTCACAAAGTTTCAACTTACTTGCCAGGCTGTACCCATACCCTTTAAAATCCATATGCTATGAAAAAGAAAAATTTCTACTTTAAAAGAAAACTTGGAGCCAGAGAAGTGTTTTCATACACTTGATAATTAGAGATGTATGACTGCCACAATTTATAGTACAGTCTCCTTTCAAGTCTTTTCTTTGATGGCATGGAAATTTACAAATAATTGGAGGATTTCTTTATTTGAAAAATGGGTGGACACAATGCTTTTGTTTGTTTGGAGAATCAACAGAGAGAGTTATAATGAGTTTGTCTTTAACCATCACTTGCTTTAGTGTTTCTTAAAAGTATGATTTAATGTTTAAAATGTATAGGTTTAAACTTCTTGATTATAATTTTTATATTCAAGGTGAAGGGTTAGGTATTCTAAAGCAGAAATGGAAAAATGGGTGCATGTATTAACAATATAATTTACATCCTTGTAACACAGGAGTTACTTTTTGCATTTACATTAAAAACCCTAAAATGTAAAATAATAGAAGAATACATTATGATGAGTAACTGTGAACCCCATTTCCAGATAGATATTTTAATAAAAACATATCAATGCTTAAGTTATGTTTTGGAGTTTCCAATTCTCAGGTAAAGTGCAGGTCAACATTATCCTTAAACTAGGTTTAAGTTTGTTAACAAAATGCTTAACAAAAGATTGATGATTCACATAACAAAAGCATCTGGAAACACATTAGTTACATTAGGTGCAATTTATAAGCAAATTAAACATTTCTTAATTTACTCAGTGTTATGGCTTGTGTTTAGATGTCCCCTCAAGTCTCATATGGATGAGGTGTGACTTTCTTTTCCACAGGTGGCTGAATCGGGAGTGCATAATGCTGGGATTAAGCGCATGTGATTACTAAACCCTACACGAGTGATTGCTTTGGCAGCGTGGTAATCCCGGTAGTCTGGATGGGATCAAAGGGCAGAAAGGCACTGTTAAGGTCTCTTGTTGCTACCTTCTGGCTCCATGAACTGTCTCTCCTCTACAATTCCCCTCTGGCCTGTGTCACTCTGTCTTTGAGCCAGCCTATTCTGGACTGAAACGTCTGTGAACTGTAAGCCAAATAAACATTTGCCCCTTTAACTTTGGGTGTCAGGTATTTTGTCTTAGCAATGAGAGAAAAGTAACCAACACATTCAAATAACAGAAAACTATTGTGGATTGTCAAAGACACTGATAATTTCTACCCTAATTTTGCCCAGCTATTGCAACTCCTTTTTCATAAAGGCATTCTCTAGAGTCTCTGACAAACACAAACAAAATACATGCTTGGTGTTTTGAGACCACTTCCTCCTTTCTTTACCTCATTGTTCTCAGTGGTGCTGATCTATGATTATGAAAGTAGCATAATAGTATGAAAATCGGGAAGAAAATTGTCAAGGAGTCTATAGCTATTTTGTCCCTCCAACAGTCAGCAAAGCTTCAGTATTCTAACAGAGTTACTATGTCTGCTAAGGTAGATCATCCTATGATCTTTATTTAGAAGAGAGGCTCTGCTCCTCATGGCTTCTGAACACCTGCTCCTCTTGGTTAACAAGCCCACCCATGTTCCTCTATTGTATGTATTGTCTGTAAGTTAATCCTCATTCTTCAGCTCTGAGAAGACCCCACCATAAAAAATTCCCTATCTCCCCTTCCTCATCCTGGTCCATCCCATACAAGGTAACCACCAGTGCTCTATGTTCCATAGGACTTAATTCCAATTCTGAGGACTCAGATCTTGAATCATAAAGCACAGTCTAGCTTTTATTTCACTTCCTTCCCTTCATGCTTTACCTCTTGACCACTCAATCCTTATTTAGAGACATGATGAGCATGAAACTGACACACTCAAGGCCCAAGGGAAAATTATTTTTACTTTTATTTTAGTCTATTTTTATACATTTGTAAAACACATAAATTGAGCTTAAAAAATCATTCAAAAAAATTTTTGGCATAGCATATAACAGAATTCTTTTAGCCTATATTGGATGAGACTGAAAAGAAAGAAAACAGGAGACCTTCCTCTTGGGATTGATAATAATTGTACTAAGTTTATAACATTCTCTCATTGGACCCTTAATCTCTTTTACAATGTTAGAATATTTTTCATATGTTAACCTATCAGAGAAGTTTTATGAATCAAGTATTAATACTGTCTTATTCTGTATCATGTCCCCCTCTACCTCAGTTGCCCTGTAAATTCAGTGGGCATTGTAATAAAATCTACTCATGGATTTGTGCTATCAAAAGAGATAGTTCCTCTAAAGCACCTATAGTGATATTTTAATCATTCTATTCTCTGACAAAAATGACCCTCAAAAAAAAGCTAAAACAAGCAAAAATCAGTTTTGAAAGTGTCACCATCTTGATCATTTAATGACTTCTTATTTACTACCCAGTTACTTCTTCAGGTTGACCTTTTACTTGCTTTACCTCCTAATACTCATCTACAGAACAGTTCTGCATCTCAGAAGGAGGTTCACTCAACTTCTCATACACTTTACCTTTTTTTACTTCCTTGTACCACATTTCATGCAATCTCATCTGCTTTAAATGTGTTTTCCTTCTTTTTTCTAATCTAAAGCCCATTCATCACACATTCACTAAGAACTTATTCTGTGCCACTCTCCTGAATTAGATTTGCTTTAACTCATTTAATTCCCCCTATATTCTTAAAAGATACAGTTTTTACTTTTTTTATTTTACAGATGAAGGTGCAAGTGGTCCTACCTATTTTGCCAGAGATCACACAGCTAATAAATAGTAGTTCTAGGAGTCAGTTCTAACCAGTAGGTGCTAGACTCCACTCTCTTCACCACTACCATGACTTCTGTCTTCCAGGGTGCAAGCCACATTTTAATAATCCCATAAATAGTTCCTTAATGTTTACCACTGTGCGGAACTTAATTTTTTGTGGGGGGGGTGGTTTTTTGTTTTATTGAAATGAGGCTTCTCACTGAAGTTCAGGCTGGTCCTGAACTCACTATGTAACCCAGGCTGGACTTGAACTCACAGCAATCCTCCTGCCTCAGCCTCCTGAGTGTTAGGATTACAGGTATGCACCACCATATCCAACTATACTAAACGTATATTTATTTTCTTCTGAATTATTACACCAAATATTTGTCAATTTTTGAATAGTTTATTTGCAGTCTACTGCATTATTAGAAGTTCTGCCTTTAGGTCAAAGGGAAGGTATAAAAGATACATTTAATATTGAACTTGAGGAAATGCAACAACAAAAAAGAAAGTAAAAGAAAAAAGTCATATGTTAATCATGTGAAAGGTGCTACATTTATAATAAAATCACAATCATAGCTTCTAGAATAGACGTGGGACAGGATGATGAAGGAAGCAGTCACCAACATCCTCAGAACGCATCTAGCAGCAAACCAAATGTGTTCTGCAAGGCCATCTGAGGCTCCTTGAAGAGCCTGATCTTGAGCTGAAATGTGAGCAAGTAGCTTTATGTAGGTATGAGAAAAGAGAAATATATTCACTGAAGAACCAAACAAGTACAGAAAGTCTTCAGATACCAACTGAGCAGATAAAAAAAAGCCAGACTTTGGGACATTCCCAAAATACAACGGTGAAAAATTATTCTGGAGAATGGGAATGGCACATGAGTGTGTTTGGCAGTCATCTTTAGAACAAGAGAAACACAAAGAAGGTTTGAACTGTAGAATAATATGACTGTGGTTTCCTTATGGTTGTGGAAACTATAGTGAAGGGAAAGTACTGTCTTTGTAAAACTTTGTGCAAAATATCTTTATTATCTTCAAGATCAATAAGGATTGTAGAGATAGGGACATATGGCAACCGGCAAAATGAATTCCCAGTTAAATGCATGAAATTAAATTATGGGATGGTACTATAAAAATACATAAAAATAATATAGAATTAGATGATTAAATGAGTTTTATTCAGTTTGTAGATATAAGGAAAATAACTTATAGGCATCAAGACTTTAGTATATGGCAGATTCCAATCTAAATCATTGATGGATTAAAGTGTTAAACCCTTTTAATCCTCCCAATAACTATATGAAGTAGATAATTGGTTAAAATAGTGTGCGGCTATTTTACCAGTTACCAAACAGTAACTTAAGACAATTAAAAAATTAATTTCTCCACTACACAGAAGTCTGACCTGATACTGTATATGACAAAGGGCTATCACACTATTCTGCTCCATGAGGTCATCCAAAGACTTGGGTTTCTTCTATCCTGTGACTCTGCTATTTGATATGTCAGTGCTCTCTAATAAAACTATATGTGAACCATTCTTGCACTTTTAAATTTTTTTTAATAACATTTTAAAAGTAAAATGAAATAGGTAAAATTAACCTATATAGTATATTGAATTTAACCTAATATACCCCAAGTATTATCGGCTTAACTATGTGTTGCATTTAAGTTAGGATGCTAAATTTCATTAGAAATATATAGTCCATATTTAAATTTAAGAAAATGTTTTGTTGAAAAAAGTTGATGCATGATTCAAATAGATTTAAAAGTTTTCTAAAAACTACATTGAGGATCAGTTTTTAGTTTGAACTATCATTTAAAGGATGCATTGAATTTCAACAATGTGTTGTTATTCAACATAAAAATGTGACTACAATTGTTATATAATATTTTGTTATTTTTACTTTAGCTGTTTTGGTACTCTGGCTCTTAGAGTATATGAACTTTGAAGATAGGAAAAAATATCATTTGATTTCTTATACATTTCATGGTATCTAACAGTCAATTCTTTACACATCAACCTGGTGATTTGTTACACTGTAAAATCCAAAGAACTAAGTTATTCCTTTCAGTGAGGTCATATTTGTTAGACTTTCTTTTCACATACTTTCTGATTATTTGGATTCAAATAGAAGACAAACATGCACATGGAATAAATAACTAAAGCTTTGAAACATAAAGCTAGGTTAACTGAATAAACACCCAGAAGACATATTGATATGTTTGCTTTGTGAGATTTGACTTCAACTGTTTTAATAAGTCGATGATCTCATAAGGGAGAATTTCTTTTCATCTTTCAGAAATTGTTTTTAACAATACCATGAAGGAGGGCATGCTAAATACACAAAGAACAGAGGAAATAATTGGAGCTTTGTGGGAATACCTGGTCTTCACATGCATGTGATTCATCTTTCATTTCATTTAAATTTTCCACTGGCATTTTGAATCTTTTTGTTCATCCATATTGAAAGGAGAAAAGATCACAACCATATAGTGTAATGAAAAATTTATTGTTCTTTGTGGTTTGGGGAAAATGAATACATGATATCTTTATTTTGTTAGCTTGATTTGTAGGTTTGAAAAAAGTTTTGTTTAGTTTTGTTTTGTTCTTTGTAAATCACCATTCACATTATTTAGATATATAACTCAAACCAAATATCTACAGAAACTATTTTCCACAAACCTTAGAAAATTTCCTCTATGAAGTAGATCTAACAACTGTCAGATGAAAATTTGACCCCAGACCAGAAATCAGATCTTCCAAACAAACTCTTCATTTTGCTAAAACAACATGAAATACTAACTATTCTATCCCACTGAATGACTTTTTAATTAGACTCTAAGCATTCATGTCCATATTTTAATTGTCTCAGGACACATGATTCTAACTTGGACATAAAATATTAATATAAAAACAATATTGATTCTTAAATTTCAGGGTTAATGATTTCAACTCCCTAGGTTTATTGATGCTTTTTGATATGACTTTCTACATAGAAGGAATTAAACTCCCATTTATATCTCTATATTCTTTTGGTAATATTTTTTCTTTCTCAAAAATCCTCAAGTTTGGGCACCATCACACAGAGGGCCAGGACAGCCCCTGCCACCCCAGCACAATCCTGCAGGCCCTATTAGAAGTCCAACTGCAGGCAGGGCCAGGGACATAAAGGCCATTGTTATGAGCCCCAGAAGATAGAACAGAAGTTAACAACAGAGAGAGGACCTCTCTGAGGCTCCTGCATGGAAACTGAATCCCATTGGGAAAGTGAAAAAAAAAATCTCTGCAATAAAGGTGCACTGGACTACCTTGGTTGGTAAGTTGGTGGGATCAGCACCTCCCATCAGAAACTAGACTCGCTTTGGGGGAAGGGTAGCTGGAAACTGCAGTAGAATCTTGCGGAGTTCAAGCCTACAGGAGGTCAAGGAACTCAACTAGGGCCTTTTAGACAGAAATCAACCTGAATCTCAGTGGACTATGGCTGGTTTTTCTGAGACTAATTGACTTAGATTTGCATACTGCTGCCCATGCTGTCTACCATGACAGCAGAGACATTCCTTGAAGGAGGACTTTTTTAAAAAAATTATCTTTCTCTCTCTCTCTCCTTTCTTGTTCTGCGTTTCTCTCCCTGTTTGTTCCTGTTCCTGGCCTATTTCAGATTTTTTTCTCCCTTTTCTTCTCTTTATTGCAATATTTTTATAGAAAAGTGAACAGTTTCTAGCTTTCCTATTACTATTAGTTTGTTCTGTACTTGTGTTTGTTCCTTCACTCTGTCTTTTCCTCTTGTCTCCAACAGTTTCCCAAAGGTAGCATGATCTTCCTGCAACCTCTAGCCTCATCTATAACCTTCCCCTCTCCTTCTATCTCCCTATCCCTCCTTCCCAACTCCTTCTAAGTCCTCATCCTGAAGGGTAAATTTGCTATATTGAAGGGTTTATTTACTAAAAACATATTTTGGGCTGGTCCTTGATTTTGATCTAACTCATGCAGTTAAAGGTGACACATTAATAGCTACCACAAATTGGCATTTTATAAGCTGTGTTTGATGCTATTGTTGATGCTGATTGTATCACTTAGGCTAAGGTATTGTGATTGATCTAATCAGTTTTCCTTCCTGATATACTGAAAACAAGATTTCCTAAGAGTCATTAGAGACTCAAAACCTAAAGATCAGCTATACCTGGAAGACACCTCTGAGAAGCAATCATTCCATAAGGGTTCTAAATACAAGCAACAAAGATATTCTCAATAAACAGCACTGAAGTATTAACCCAGGAATTAAACAACAAATGGCACCAACGACAAAAATAGAAACGAGAAGACACCTAAACAAGGAGCAAACCCAGACTTCTACCTCATGAAAGGTAAATTTTGGGGGCAGCGAGGTGGAAAAATCTGATAATCAACCACCTGGATGCACAGGAAGTAACAAAACAGATGAACTAGGCTCTAGAAAAATTCAAAACAGAAATAATTTCCAGCTAACTACAGAGATGGTTGCCAAAATGAAAGACATGATTAGAGACTTTTAAACAGAGACAGATAAAAAAATAGATGAGATCATGACCATGATGGAAGCTATGGATTCCCACCATAGGACAGAAATGAAATCCATGAAACAGATTAAAACAGATATCCAAGAGATCAAAAATTCTATTGAAAGTATTTGCAGCAGACTGAGCCAATCTGAAGACAGAATATCTGATATAGAGAGACAGGATTGTAGTTAGTGATCATGAGAATTGATCTTGAAAATTGTATGGGACCATGAGAAATCCATCAAGCAGCTCCTTGATGACACAAAGAAGAATAATATAAGACTAATAGGAGTCCACGAAAATACAGGAGAAAGTACAAATGACATAAAAAAAAAAAAACTGTTTGCAGAATTAATGACAGAAAATTTCCCAAACAGAGGAAAAGAATTGGGCATACAGATAAGTGAGGCATATAGAACTCCAACTAGCCATAATCTAAGAAAATCTACACCTAGACATACAATAGTTAAGATCCTGGAAACCCAACAGAAGAATAAAATACTACAAACAGAGAAAAGAAACAAATCACATACAAAGGAAAGTCCATCAGAATCATGGCAGACTTTCAACACAAACCCTCAAGTCAATGAGAGCCTGGAGTAAAGTATTTCAAGGCCTAAAAGAAAACAGCCTCCAACCTATATTGATGCATACTGCAAAACTAATAGGAGTTGATGGGGAAATAAGATACTTCCATGACAAAGGAAGCCTGAGAAATTTCATGAACACCAAACCATCACTCTAAATAATTCTAAACTATATCCTAGAAAATCACAATGAGGATCACAACTTCATGAGGAATACAGAATACAGAGGATCATCAAGAAGATCATACACCCTGACCAAGTTGGATTCATTCCAGGGATGCAAAAATAGTTCAATGTGGGAGATTGTAGAATTCAGCATCTTGTTGTAAGAATGGATCACAAGAAGTTTGTTAACTAAGAAAATTAAGTCGTTTCTGGGAAATTACACAAGTCTGTTTGTTAAAAGAATGTCAGAAAACTTTAAGAGACCTTGTGAAAGTTTCATGGGAGAAAAACAGGTTTCCCTAGTTTTCTTATTTACCATTTCCTGGGATCAGAGGACCATGACCCAATGACTCTACAGGTGGTAAGAGAGCTATGACTCACTATGCACATCTGTGATATTTGTGGTGGGCTGGTGGGCTTGATTTTGGCTAAAGTCAACCTGCTCTCTTGGTACCATCTGATAAGAAGAGGGCTGTGGTGTGCTCTTTGATGTACAGGATTGGTGAACAGAAACAGGGGACTTGTGAATTTGCCTGTAGCTTTTATGAGTCACTTAAAGTCATTTGTCACCAGAGGTTAAAATCAGAAAGACGATAGCCAGAATAACTAAGCTGCTTTCCTACATGTATAAAAGCCTTGCTTCTTTCCTTTGTGATTGTCAAATGGTGCCAGAGGAATTAAACTGCTGTTTGTTCCCCAGGCTGTCTCCTCTTCTTTCTTTAAAAGTCAGTGCTTTCTGGGGTCTCAGATCTCCTTCTAGAGAGACCATTAACAGTTCAACATATGTAAATCAATAAATGTAATACACTATATTAACAAAGTCAAGGACAAAAACCATGTGCTCATCTTAATAGTTGCAGAAAAAGTGTTCAACAAAATCCAACACCCATTCATGATGAAAACCCTACAGAAAATTGGAATAGAGGGCCTATATCTGAACCTGATAAAGGCTATGTATGAAAATCCAAGAGCCAGCATCATACTAAATGGGCAAAAATTGAAATCTTTCATGCTAAAATCAAGAACAAGAGAGTTCAGCCACTGAGTGGGATTCCCCAGAGTCTTGATCTGGAAAAGAAGAGAAACACATGCATCCTTTTTGGATGTGAGAAGAGTCCTCTGCTACAAAACACAAAAAAAGAATCTGGGGCAGCAAACCCTGGGCAGAGAAGGTGAGCCAGTCCCAGCACCCAGAAGGAGGCATCCCTGCTGTCATTCCATGCTCCTAGGGCAGAGAAGGTGAGCCACAAGGGTGCCAGAAGCACCCCACCCTCCAGGGAAATGAGAAGACACATAAACAAGCCTCAGAAACAGACTTCCAGATCACCTACAGCAACCCCAAAAGGAAATGAGATGGAAAAATCTAATACTCAACCACCTGGACTTTGTGAACTGGCAACAAAAGAGGATCTGGGAAAAATGAAATCAGAAATAATTACTCAGATAACAGCAAATATTTTGCTCATAGTGCAAGACATGATTAATAAATCTAGAGAGCACACAGATAAAAAAAATAGAGGATCTGAGGAACATGATGGAATCCCAACACAGGAAACAAATGGAATCCATAAAGCAGATGCAAACAGATTTCCAAGAGATTAAAAACTCCATCGAAAGTCTGTGCACCAGAATGAACCAATGTGAGGATAGAATTTCACATATAGAAGATAAGATTGCAATTAGTGACCAGGAAAAGAAAAATTGCTTTAAAATTGTAAGGGAACACGAGAAAACAATCCAGCAGCTGCTAGACGATGCAAAGAAGAATAATGTAAGACTGACTGGAGTCAATGAAAAAAGAGGAGAGAGTGCAGATGACATAAAAAAACTGTTTACAGAAGTGATGGCAGAAAACTTTTCAAGCAGGGGAAAAAAACTTGACATACAGATAAGTGAGGCATATAGGACTCCAGCTAGCCTTGATCAAAAATAAATCTACACATAGCCATATAATAGTTAGCATTCCAGAAACCCAACAGAAGAACAAAATTCTACAAGCAGTGAGAGAAAAGAAACAAATCACATACAAAGGAAAGCCCATCAAAATCACAGCAGACTTCTCAATGCAAACCCTCAAGGCAAGAAGAGCTTGGAGTGATGTAATTCAAGCCCTAAAGGAAAACAGCCTCCAACCCAGATTGATGTACCCTGCAAAACTATCTTTCAAAATTGATGGAGAAATGTGATACTCTCATGACAAAGAGCACCTCAGGAACTTTATGAATACCAAACCAGCACTCCAAAAAATTTTAGACAACATCCCAGAAAAAGACAATGAAGATCACCACCCTGTGAAGCTCAGCAGAATGAATCCACTGGGCGTGACAAATTAAATGCAAAGGGGGAGAATCCAACAAAAAGAAAAAGTCATGACAAGGCTTTTAAAACTTTTAACTTCATCTCCCTAATGAGTGTATAATTCAATCTTGTTATTGTATTGATTAGTATTTTTCTGATTCAAAAGTTGCACACCTTTCCTTGTGCTGAACTGGCTATTTATCATCTTCTTATGTCTACTTTTTAATTGGGTTGTCTATTCATGAGCTGTAAGAGTTCTTTATATATTCTGGTCATAGGTTATATCCATTGTAAATATGGTCAGTTTAAGGATTACTTTTCATTTTAATGATTTCATTTAAAGTTCTAAATTTTGATGGAATTTCATTTATCAATTTTTTTCTTTTATACATCATGGTTTTTGTATCCTAGGTAGTTCTTGCCTACCCTAAATTCATAAACATTTTCCATTATAATTTCTTCTTAAAGTTTTATACTTTTAGGCTCTCATATTTAGTTTCATAGATCCCTTCAAGTTATTTTTATGTATGGAAATAAAGGGTTGAGATTAATTTTTTTATATACAGATACCAGGTGTTCTAGTGCCATTTGCTGAAAACACTATCTTTTCCTCAGCTCTTGAATTGAGTTTATATTCTATAACATGTTAATGTTAAATAATCTTTCAAAACTCAGTGGACCATACATGTGTGGTTCTATTTCTAGATTCTCTGTTTTATTCAAATGATCTATATGTCTTTCCTTACACCAACACTGCCTTGATTACTGTAGCTTTAGAAGAAGTCTTAAAATTAGGTACTAAACGTCTTCCGACACTGTTTTTTGTTTGTTTGTTTTTTGGTTTTTTGTTTTTATTTTTACTTTTCTAGGTCCTTTGTACTCCTACATAACTTTTAATATCAATGGCAAATTCTTCATTTATAGCAAGTATACACAGACCTGAATTTTTATATATACCTTTTGTTTTCTAATACTTCTAAATTGAAATACAAGTTCTAGGGGCTCCTAGAAATTTCTTAGTATTTTCTCTGTAGATGATCATTTCATCTACATATAAAGATTTTGCTTCTACCTTACCAATCCTATCCTAATTGTGTCATTTTATTGTCAGACTATTTTTATTTGGGCCTAGGTTTCAAAGTTTAATGGACAGATGAAGGGAAAGCATATCTGCCCTTGTTTCCCACCTTAAGGAGAAAGCATTGTATCTTCTCCATTCATATAAGGCATTCTAGCTGGAAGTATGGAGTACATGTCTTTAATCTGTTGAGAAGGTTCTGTTCTACTTCTAGTCTCCTGATAGCTTTTACCATGAGCAGCTGTGGAATTTAGTCCAATACTTTTTCTCCAATGAGTGACAGGATCATACGGCTTTTTTCTTTCCTCTGTTAAAATGATGACTTTTGGGGGTGGATCTTCCAATGCTGAACCAACACTGCCATCACTATAATAAAACCACTTTCTACATCCTGCCAGATCTGACTTCTAATAGTTTGTTTTGTTAAACAAATTTCTATCTATGTTCATACTTTTTTGTTCTATTATCTTTATCCAATTTTAGGATTAGCACAATGTTGATTTCCTAAAATGAGGGGAGAAGTGTTCCTTCTTTTTTTCTGCTTTAAATGTTTCAGATAATTTATCAGTTAAAATGTATACTAGCCCGTTGTTGTCATATAGGTAGGTTTTCAAGCTAGGAATATACTTTCTCTAATAGGTGCTATTCAAATTTTATATTTCCTCCAGAGTTAGTTTCATTAATTTGTCTTCCAAGGTACTTCTTAGAAGTTGTCAAAATTATTTCAAAACAGATTTTTGAAATATGCTTTCTATATCCTTTTAAATTCTGTAAAATCTGTGGTAATGTCTCCTAGGTCTTGATATTTTAATTTTTAAAAAATGTATAATTGATATTGTGTAATGGGAAGTAAAGATCTAAAGGATCAGGGGAAGTGAGAGGATAGGGGAAAGGAAAGAAGGGAAAAGAAAAAATATGAGAAAAGGAAAAAAATGGGAACAAAAATCTTTGCAAATAGGGAAGGGTGGAGGGGGTGAAGGGAGGGCAGGGGAAGGGGGGAAAAAAATAAGAACCAAGATACTCATGTAATGGTACAAGATCCCAATGATGTTTGTAAATGTATTTTATACCTAAAATATACCAATAATCTTAATGGGGGAAAAAAATAAAGAACAAGAGAAGGATGTCCACTATCACCACTCCTGTTCAATATAGTTCTGGCAACATTAGCCACAGCAATTAGACACGAGAAAGAAATAAAAGGAATAAAGATAGGAAAGGAAGAAGTTAAACTGCCATTATTTGCTGATGACATGATAGTCCACATATAAGACCCAAAAACTGCCAAAACACTTCTATACTTAATTGATAGATTCAGTAGAATAGCTGGATAAAAAGTCAACACACAATAATCAATAGCCTTCTTGTACACAAATAACAGGCTCACTGAGATAGAAATTAGGAAAACAATCCCTTTCACAATAGCATCCAACAAAATGAAATACCTAGGAATCAATCTAATGAAGGAAGAAAAAGACCTCTACCTTGAAAACTTTAGCACTCTGCAAAAAGAGATCCAAGAGGATATCAGAAAATGGAAAGACATCCCTTGCTCCTGGGTAGGAAGAACCAATGTAGTGAAAATGGTCATACTACCAAAATTGCTATATAGATTCAATGCAATCCCAATTGAAATTCCAGCAGCATACTTCACAGACCTTGAGAAAACAATCCAAAAAATCATTTGGAACTAGGAGAGACCTAGAATAGCAAAAGAAATTCTAGATAATAAAGACAAAGTAGGGGGTATCACAATCCCAACTTGAAACTATAGTAACAAAACTACAGTACAAAGCCACTGTGATAAAAACAGCATGGTACTGGCAAAGAAACAGACCTGAGGATCAGTGGAACAGATTAGAAGATGAAGAAACATCTCCAGATACACTCAGCCACTTCATCTTTGACACAGGAGCCAACCATCTTCACTGGAGGAAAGATAGCCTCTTTAATAAACTGTATTGCCAAAACTAGATTGCAACCTGCCAAAGGTTAAAACTAGACCCATATTTTTCACCATGCACAAAACTAAAATTGTAGTGGATTAAAGATCTAAATGTTAAAACAGAAACATTAAACTTGCTAGAAGATAGGTTAGGTAGAATTCTTGAAGACATTGGCATAGGAAAAGACTTTTTGAACAAAACCTCAGCAGCACAGAAACTAGCAGAATCAACAAGTGGGATCTCATCTTACTAAAAGGCTTTTGTACTGCGAAAGAAACCACCAACAGAGCTAACAGACAACCTACAATGTGGGAAAAAAATTTTACCAGCTGTACCTCAGACAAAGGACTACTATCAACAATATATAAAGAACTTAAAAAAAAAAGACCCTCCAAATTTAAAGACCCATTTCAAAAATGGGCATCTGAAATGAACAGACATTTCTCAGACAAAGAAGTAAAAGCAACAAATAAACATATGAAAAAATGTTCAACATCACTGGTCATTGGAGAGATGCAGATAAAAACAATACGGAGATTCCACCTCACCCCAGAAAGAGTGGCTGTTATCAAGAAATCAACCAATAACAAATGCTAGTGAGATTGTGAGGGAAAAGGAACGCTTCTTCATTGTTGGCGGGAGTGCAGAGTGGTGCAACCACTAAGGAAATCAATGTGGAGATAGCTCAAAGAACTAGGACTAGTGATCCCATTTGATCCAGCTATTCCCCTGCTGAGTATCTTCCCAAAAGAATTTAAAGTATCATACCACAGTGATATATGTCCACCCATGTTTATAGTGGCACAGTTGGTAATAGCTAAAACTTTGTAACAGCCCAATTGCCCATCAACTGGAGACTGGGTAAAGAAAATGCGTTTTGTTTTGTTTTTTTATAAAATGGAGTACTATTCAGCTATAAAGAATGAAAAATTAGAGTCATTTATAGATAAATGGAGGCATATTGAGGACATCCTCTTAAATGAAAAAAATAGTACACACATGTGTAAATACCAAATAGTTCCTTTGGTGTGAGAAACTGAGAGTATAAGTAAGGATCAAAATGTATGATTGATAATGTGAAATAGGAAAAAAAGGTCTGAAGGGAAAGGGGAAGTGGGGGCATTAGGGGAAGGGAAAGAATGGAAAAGAAAAAATATGAGAAAAAGAAAAAATGGAAAGAAAGCTTTTGTAAACAGGGAGGGTTGGAGAGGATGAAAGGAGGGCAGGAGAATGGGGAAAAATAAGAACCAAGATATATCATACAAAGGTAAAAATCCCCAGTGATGAATGCTGCATTATACACCTAAAATGTACCAATAAGCTTCATGAAGAATATAGTCCCCACTTTTTTTCAAAGCTACATTTTAAAGAATGATTTTAACATATAGACTAATAGTCATCAACAATTTTAAGTTGAATTTCATAATTTTTTGTGTAAACTTGTCTGAACCAAAACCAAAACATTTATCCTATTTAATCAGTAGGAGCCTTAAAATCAAGAAAAATTTCAAATGATCCCATTCATGTAAATCAAGAAGACAGCTCAATAGTACCCAAGGAGACAACTTAATCCAGTACTCTGAATGGAATATAAAAGGTATAATGAAAACCATATTGAATGTTTAATTTTAAAAAATACATTACAGTAAAAAAAAAAAACACCTTGCCATTAATCCTGAAAACATTCCCCCTCATTTCAAACAGACTATTCTGTTGTTTCTGAAAGAGCTCTGGAAGTCTTCTTTCATTTAGGCCTTTAGTTGTGCCCTTGTGGCTCCCTTGATGTTTGAATTGATATTTTTATAGTCAATTTTACTTAGGTGAAGAGCCAGAAGTCATGTACCACAAGACCCAGTGAAGAAAGTGGACAAGGACTCATCATAATGTTTTAAAAGCCTCACATCTTGTAAAGACACTTGTATTTAGAATGGATAGTCATTAAACCAACCAATTTTCTTGGTATTTTAAGAACTAAGGGTTAGAACGCTATATCATGTCACATGATTGGTATTTAATCAGTTCTTCCTAGACTACTCAAATGATCAAAACTTAAAGATACTGCGAGGAGTACAAATAATAAATAGAAAAAATGGCATGGCCATCAAGGGCCTGCAGGTGTAACTCAGGACCTGTGTTTAATCCCCAGTACTACAAGAAAGGAAAAAAGAAAGGAGTGGGTCATTAAGCAAACCAAAAAATGATCATTGCAAATGTAAATGAAGTAATTATAAAGATAAAATATAACTTTAAAAATGTTTAAAACTTTTAACAATGGATAAGTTAATGGAAAATAAATAATATTTTAACAATCAAAATTACAAAATATTTTAACCATTAGATTGGTCAAAAAGATACAAAAAAAGCTTACACTAATTAATTACACTAATTACATTAATTAATAGTGCCTTTAAAAAGCAATTCACAATCTTTATATCAGTTATTTCAATCCAGCCTTTTAATTTCTTATTTTATATTGAAATTATGCTTTTGTTTTCTTCAAATATAATATTCTTCCACCTGGGTGAAGCAAAAGTACCCCTTCTTCCAGGAAAATGCAGCCATGTGTGAGCCTGATGCATGATCTAGTGGGGATGGGGGAAAGGGAAGTTTTCAGTCTTACTTACTTCCTTAGCTAGGAACCTTTGAAATTTGCACAGCCATACAACTAAATGCAGTGGCCTGAACCCTATGCCATGGCAAGGCTCTGTCACAACTTCCATACTACCTTAATGTGTAATGTTTAAGGATCCAAACACTGAGGGAAATCTGCTCTTTGGGACACAGAATAGAATTAGGAATTTGCATTCTAATATGAGTTACAAAATGTGTGCCAAAACAACAAAGTGCAGGTGCAAAAAGTTACGAATTCTAAAGAACCAATGAAATACTATATACCTATTTTTTTTGTCCTGGTGGTAGATAAACTTTTAGAAAACACATAGTCAAAAAAGTTTATCTACCACCAGGGCAAAAAAAATTTAGTAAATGCAACCAGAAATAATAAAAATGATGAAATTACTATTATAAGGGCATTAACAAATCTACTGCAAATATAATCAAGGATTTTAAAAAATCTAAACATAATCTAAAGAGAAATGGATAGACTTTCTAGGGCTGAAATAAAAAGACAAATTTAGATGTTATAAGAGAAAAAAAGAAGGCTACTGAATATGAAAAAATAAAAAAGGACCAAAAGTGAAATAAGGGGGAAAAACACTGAAAAAAATTTGATTAGAGCCTAGCGGCATGTGATATAAAATAATGGAATTTAATATATACTTAATTGGAGTTCCAGAGGAAAGAAGGGAAAGAAATAATAAGTAAAAAGTAATCCAAATTTGATGAATACTAAAAACTCAGAGAGCTCAGAAATCTCAATAACTCCCTAATTACACATACAGAAGGAAAGCCACACTAGTAAATACGTATCAAATTGCTGAAAACAAATACCAATTTTAAAAAGTGTAGAGCAATCAGGAAAAAAAGATGTTATATACCAGGAACTAAAAATAAGACTTCTTTAAAATTATGAAAGAAAATAAAGAAAAAAAACTAAACTAGAATTCTATATTACATTGAACATCACAAAGAAAAATAAATTTGTTATTGTACTACAAGTAATATTAAAGGATGTTTTTCAGGCCAAACGGAAATAACAATTTTTTCTAGAAACATGGCTCTGCACAAAGGTGTTAAAAATGTCAGAAGCAATAAGTATGTGGATAAAGTTATATTATGTTGCTTATTTTTAATTTTAAAAAAGCATTTCATCTGTTAAAGTCAAAGAAACATAGCTATACTATTCTTTTCTTCCACAGAGATGTGGCAGACAAAAACAATAACATAAGCACATAAGAACAAAGTAAGTCCATTGGGCTTGCAATACAGAGAATATTGGTTGTTTTTGCCAGAAAAGGTTGCAACAAAATATTAACAGCAAAAGCCAGTCTGTTGAGTGAGTCTTAAAGAATTCCTGATGTACTGTGTGATTATCAGCATGTATTTCTCTCCTTTCTAAAATTCTATCATATTTTTACTTGAAAATAAGGTAGTAGACAATATTTTTAAATTTACAAGATGAAAATAGGTGAAGAAATGATAATTTATTTAATAGAGAATGACACATGTTGACATATAGATTTGAAACTCTTCTGAATATCCCTGCAGACAGTGCAGAAGGTATGAGGTGAAAACAGGCAATTGATTGAAGGCTGATAGATTGAACCCCAAGAAATCTTCCCTAAAATAAATTTGCATTCCCTTCTCCTCTGTATCTCAACATTCTACATCTCTGCAGAATACAGTGAGTCTGCAACTTGTGAACAATCAAGCTGTGAACTTTCACAGGTGTACTGTATAAGACTCAAATGTGCACTGTGTGTAACACTCACTTTGTTGGTTTATGAATGAACTGACTTTTGTTCTTCTGGAATGGAACTTATTCATAAATCAAAGACTTACTGTATTGGGGTTTTGAGTCCTTATAAATTTAACTTTGATAATTTTAGAGGAATAAAGTAAATTAAAAGCAATAGTGAAGTAAAGGACTGAAAGTTGGGGAATTAAGTGAAATTCACACTTAACTGTAACTCCTTGGAGAATCCCCAAAACAGACATTCCAACTAGAAACAGAAAATATTATGAAAAAAGTGGAAAGCTTATAAAAACAGTATAATTAATATTGTCAAAGACATTAGTTGAATGAATATCTGAAAAACAAATGAAGAAACAAATGAAAGAATAAAATCATTCTCTGAAAATTTAAACATGACAACTGAGATATAAGAAATATCATTGAGAAAATATTCTAGGAAGTAGAAAAGGAAGATAGACAACAGGAAAAATGTTTGCAATCAGAAGATCAAATAAGGAGGTTTCAGGTGCCAAATGATGGAACTTTCATATAGTGAATTATGAAGGCATGTATTTAACAGATAAATTACAAGAAGGTTTTACTGAAATAATGCAGAGTTTCATCTGAGAAATGAATATGTATTATCAGGTGATAATATAACTTTAGCATTTTATGGATAAAGAGACATAATCTGTATTGCTGCTGGGGGAAAACTAGGACCCACCAGGACAGGTAGTAGAATGGCATCAGAAATGACACTGAAAGTAAAAAACAATGCCTTCAAAATTCTGAAATTGGTGATCTTAAACATGGAATTTTCTAACAAGTATAACCATTAATCAAGTATAGAGGTACATACATAAATGAAAACAACTACAGGAAGTGATGTGCTCCAGCAAAACAAGTTAATGGTAAAAAGAGGAAAAAATAAAAACACACAAATTCCAGAAAACAGGTGAACTTCATGTTCATGCAAACAATCCTACTTTAACAACAAAAAAATACGCTTCAAGATGGAAAGTTAGCAACGTTTAGTAAGACGAAAACCACCACAAGCATAGCAAAGCCAAAGATGATGTCTATAATTGATAATTGGCATATCAGTAAATACTAGCTTATACATATTCTTTAAAATTACAGTAATAAGCACCAGATTTTTTAAAAAATGCCCCGAGAGTGTATGTCCCAGCAATTGGGCCTGGGCATGGGTATGGGAGAGTATGGGAGAGGTACAGATCTCCTGCCTTTGTGTATGCGCATGTGTGTGTGTGTGTGTGTGTGTGTGTGTGTGTGTGTGTGTGCTTTTCAACATAGGTACTTATTATTTTGTTAATATTTATTATTTCATTAACTTTTATGGGAAATTAATAAATAAAATATTTTTAAGAGAAAGTTAACTTGTCCACTAGAAAAAAATCAAGAAGTAGTTTTCAAGCAGCTTGGATGAGAATGAGAGGAAAGAGATGAGAACATACCTGGAACCAAGTACAGTAAGTACTCGATTTGCAAATGAGTTCCATTCTGGGAGAATATTCATAAGTCAGATCTGTTTGCAAGTGACAAAGTCTTACACAGCTTGGACAGAAAGTAAAGCACACACAAAAAACAAACACACATGAAAATACTGTAAATAAACTATTTTGACTTTTGTAATTACCTTGAAATGGTGGTATAGTACAGTACAGCAACTGGCAAATAGGTGATTGGACGGAGTGAACTAACAAGAACAGATTTACTTCAGGAGGGAGTTGGTGGAGCTGCAGGGTCATCAGCAATAGGAAAAGGAGGGCAATGTGGAATCTGGCCCACACTTGATATTGTTGGAGCTTAAGGAGTAGTTTTCATCAGCCACTTCTGTGATGTGTTTGAATCTACAAATGTTCATAATGCAAGGGCCATTGGTATCAAAAAGTTCCCAGCTCAAATGTTTATAAATAAGAGACTTACTGTACCTGAAGGGGGTGCTTGACAGTTTGTTCTGTCAGGTTGCAAGTAGGATAATTTTAAACAGCAATTCTCTAAACTAGTAAGAGCTGATTTGTTGTACAGTGGAAAAAGAATACAGATATGTAGTGCCTAACTGATGCAGCTACTCAATAAAGCACACCACTGAAACCCAGGAGAATTGAGAATATAGCTTTCTAATCTTATTATCAAAGGAAAACAAACAATAAAATTAGAGAATGATTACATTCCAGTAAAGGAGTGGATAATAAGCAAGGGCTGAAAGGTTACATTTCAATAGATGGAAACTCACCTAACATGTCACACCTCTTTTCTTCTTGTTCAAGAGGGCAGCTTCTTTTATTTGGTGATAAATTTTCAGTTAAGCCATGACTTCATGCCATTTATCTAAAATAAAAGAAGGTGACAATTACTAAAGATAAGATTATTGATATTTGGTTTCAAGCTACAGAACGGTGATGTAGATTTATACAAGTCACACAAATGAGTGGGAGATGTTAGAACTAAGCTTTTAAATAGGTTTAACTTTCTCTGCAAACTTGTTTATGCTATTAGAGGGGGAAATGTACTTTATATAACAGGAAGTTTCTCTCTTAATAGCAATTTTAATGAAGAACATATGGCAATTGGAATTAAAAGATTTACTACAACATGTTTTGTAACTTTTTATGTAAAATAGCAACAGTATTTATCCTATACTATTTGTATTTTGTGAAACAAAGTGCAATGAGAAGCTAAGTTGCAGAATACGTACTTTGCTCAGAACCATTCAAATTAATCCTTATTATTCCAGTGCGGTTATTAATAGTCCCTGTCCTAATCAAACTTCTAAAGTGTTGAAAGGAGCTTTATATGCTTTTCTTTCTAGCCCAAGTTCTTTCTAATTTAGTATTTCATAATTCTAAATTCCTAAGTTAGCTTCCTTTGAACCTTCAAGTCAGGCAGGGAGAGAAGGCCAGTTCAAAATAATATGGCACCTGTAATGGGGGTCCTTTGCTCTTGATTTTCCCATTAGCATCTTGGACTTAATATTCTGATGTATGATTAGAAGAAATCCACAAATACCTTGAAAGAAGAAACATTATAGGGAGCCTAATTTCAAAATAGGTTTGGCCAGTAAGCTGTTAGTGAACATGATAGTAATAAAGACTTAAAACTGCCAAGGATGGCATGGTTTCACCTGACTTGTTTATTTTACCATAAGAAGAAAAGACTTTAGAGCACAGAAATGAGACACTTGGAGCCTAGTGTCTCTTGCTTCCAGAGCTGCAGCACCAAGCAAAGTCACTCAGGTATGTTTGAATTAAGTGCTTATTAATAAGTAGCATATCATTAAGGTTTCTGAGCTTGTTAACTGATTTTTATAGAGCAATAACTGAGTGACAAACTGAGTTTCTAATAGAGGAATCTTTTATGTCTTTCTACTGACAGAATCACTCGTTCCTTATACCAATATATCTTAAACCCAAAAATACAATTAAATATTACATTATTTATTTATATGTTTATGAACAAAGAATACATACATAACATATATACATTAACATATATAGTGCAATATTATTTGCAGGAATGAAAACTGCAATAAATATCCATTTTCTTCCAACTCAGAATAATTTAGATTATGGAAGGTATACCTTTGAATTGTGAATTATCATTTTAAATTATTTATTTAGTAACATCTCAAATTCAACTAATCATCTCATTTTAATTTAGATACATAATTAGAACACCAAAGGTTAATTTAAATTCTTAGAAAATATAGTATGCAAAAGATGAAAAAAAACACATAGTTCTGAATCATCTTTTGAGCAATATAGCACATGCATTGGGTTCTATGAATGCCTCAAATTTTCCCTTTCGGGATAAAATTCAAGGATTTGAGCTAGCAGTTCATCAAATTGCCATTTAAATAATTATGAAAGAGATTTTATGTGCCTACCCATATTTCACTTGCAATTATCTTAAATGTCTCCAAAATGAAAAGTGCGTTATTATTTTTAGGAATTTTTATCCCACTGTATTTAATGAAAAAGTAACTTAGCTTGGTCTTTCATTTAATTTCAGTTGGACAATATTCAAGGGTATTAGTGTATTGAAATTGCTCCATTTTTATTGTATATCAAATATTTAGAAACTTGAAAAATAGTTAACAGTAAAATATGTCATACTGTCTACTTGTAAAAAAATAAATTTAAGTGCTATCTAAATATTTTAAGTAAAATTCATTTATGTTAGTGGAATGTTTAGTGGATTTAAATAATGTTAAAACATTATTTGGGCTTTTTATTTTTTTGATACTGGGGATCAAACTCAGGACCTTGCGCTTGCAAGGCAGGCGCTGGAACCTCTGAGCTAAATCCCCAGCCCTGTTAAAACATTATTAAAATCCACTAAGCATTCCACTGATACATATAAATTTAAATAATTTTAAATAACGTTAAAAGTAACATTGAAAGATTATTTAGAGATTTGTTTAAATGATGAAAGAGAAAAATAAAAATTAAATCTTGAACATTTTAAAAACATGAATGTATCACTTCAGTTTTATATCCTAAATATTGATAAAATTTTTAATATTCTGTGTCAGTCTATAGCACAATTGCTGCATATTGAAGATGTGTTTTCTTGAGGAAAGACTTTTTTAGTTTAAGAGATGTGAGATAAACTATTCAATTTTTCATAGAAAATGACTTACCACACAGCACAACTGACTGACAAACTATAATTGTCCAGTCTTGCACATTTGGCAGATATCTTTTTGGAAACAAAGTATTTCAGTAAGGAAACAATTGGCCATATTTGTCCACTGATAAAATTTGAACTTTCAGGCAAATTTAGGAAAAATTTACCTGCTGTGGTAAACCTCACACCTTCCCAAAACGTAAAGATTTTCTTCTGAGATCAGTGATGAGATCAGAAGATCTCTGTTTGTTGACTTAGCCAATATTTCCAAGTGGCCAAAGCATATTATAAATTATGCATCACAAAATCCAAGATGGGCTAATGTATTTCAATGGAAAATAGAATAGGAAGTTCATTGATATAGTCCCAAATTCCCAACTGCATTAACCTTTAAGAAAATGCCAGTTTCATTTTTATGTGTATCAAAGAAAAAAAACTATAATTGTATCAAAAGTCTACTTACACATGCCTGTCTTTTCCAACTGTGTAACTGGAGCTAAATGTGTTTCAGATACTTCCACCAAAACAATATTTTGAAACATATTGAATACAGAAGTAGATATGCTAAATCCAATTATTTCTATTAAGCTAAACCAATTAAATAAAACTTTGTATTAAGCCATACTTATCTAAATGTAAAACATAGTTACCCATCTCATAATTTTTATTTTGTTTTTGGAAAATAAAAACTTTTTGTCTAAAACTATATGTTTATGTGCAAAATATTTATAATTATTTTTATATTGTAATTATAATTATTATTTGAAAACAAATATTTTAAATTGCTACCAGTTTTAATTTCTAATGATCCCAACATAGACATAATACTTAGATATAACCCATACACAGAAATATTATTTCTTAGATACCTTTGAAGAGTATAAATGGACCCTGAGACCAAAAAGTTTTAAAATTACTAAAGTGCTTCCTTCATTTAATTGGTATTGCAGATATAAATTATTGTAAGGTAAAAAATTCGATTCCCAGTGAAATTGTATTATTTAAAAGGAGACTATAAGTTAAATGACTTTTTTATGGAATCCTATAATTCATTTTTTGATATACAGTTATAACAACTATGCCTAATGTCTGCATTTGAATCTCAGATAATCATCATAGAATACAAAGAGGAGAAAAATAACATCTGGATATAACAATATAAACTAATAATTGTCTCATGAATATTTAACTTGCACATTAATTCACCTACAGATAAGCAGGGCTTGCAAAACAAATGAATAAACTCATGAATATTCTCTGAATTATTTATCTACTTGGTCTTTTGTAAGGGCAGTAGGTGTATTATGCAAAAAATTGCTCTATAAATAAATGACATTTAAATAGTTTTTTTTTTAAATGATCTTTCAGTAAAATCACTGACCACTAACATGCTAATAAAGGTAAAGATAAAAGACAAAGATTTACATAATTGAACACTGTTTGAAGTGAGATATTAGTTTGATTTTTGTTTACAAATCCAAAAACTATCAGAGATGATGATGATTAACCTGAAAAAAGTAAAGGATAACATATTAATTTTTGTCTCACTAGCTTTTGTGGGTGCAGGGTTGGAGCATATCATCTATTAATATTCATTCACTTGGCTCCTGGGTGATCAATAATACAAGATGCCAATGTTCTTATAAATAAAGCTTATCCAAGAAGGCCAAGTATTCCATGTTTATAATATTTCCTATGAATTTGAGTATACCTTATTTCCTATTCAAAAAGAAAATATCTAAATCCATAATTACCAAAATTGTATCATATAAGAAACGAATTGTTTAAATTTGATCTAGAATAAAGTTTTAGTACTGTGTCAACTGAAATCCTTCAAAAATCACTCCCATTTTCTCTCATTTTATTGAACTATAGAAAGTGATAATCCCTGTACTCTGAAAAGATCTACTCAATAATACAAGACACGAACCACACTACAAAACAGTGCATTAGTATTCAGTGATGATTTTAGTCACAAAATTATAAACATGGAAATTACACAGGTTAAATTTGAAAACAAGGATAGTGTTTTAGAATATTCTAACATGAAAGCAGTTTCAAGATTTCAAACCTGTTTATTCTTACCCAATCGTTGTCAATGACAAAGATGTGAGATATAATACATTCTACTTCGAATTTCCCCAAAAGAGACCTGAGACAAAGATTCAGGTACAAGTAGTCTGTTTGAAAGGTAATTCCAAGTAGTAGATGTGAGAAAGAAGGATATGTGAGATGGAAGAAATCCCAAAAAGAGTTAGCAGTGTGGGGGTGGTGCTCTAGCTCAGTGGTAGAGCACTTGCCAAGCATGTGCAAGGCCTTAGATTCGATCCCCAGCACCACTGAAAACAAAATAAGTATGGGTAACTGTTATGATTTATATGTAGAGGTCCTCCAAAGCCTCATGCACTCATAGCTGGAGCCTCGGGGAATTGATTTGATCATGGGGGTATGGTACTCATCATGGATTAGTCCACTGAAGAGTGCATAGCCAAAGGTGGTTTTGGGAAGTGGCCTGGCAGCAGGAGGTGGGTCAATGGGGGCATGGCCTAGAAAGGTGTATCCTCCTCCATTTATTGTTCTTTGATTCCTGCCTGCTATGCCATGAGTTTTTCTTTCTCTGCCATGACCATCTGCCATGCCACCCTGCTTTGGAGCCAGCTGACCACAAACTGAAATCTCTACAAACTGTAAGCCAAAATAAAGCTTTCCTCTCTAAATTGTGGGTGTCAAGTACTGTATCTCAGCAACAAGAAAGGCAACAGCAACTGGGGTTTATACCTGTAAGAGACCCTCCAGAACATTCCAGTTTGATCTGCTCCACTGCCTACTCTTTTTCATGAGTCAAAGGTAACATCCTTGGCATACACCAGCTTCATTCCAACACATCACTTTCCTTTATTATTTTTGCTAAGCTAATTCAAATTGAAATTATGGTGCTTATAAGTAATACAATCCTGCTTTGCTAAAGAATCTGATTTTGAAGGCCTTTCGAAGACTGAGACTTTGTTTTATTTGTTGCTGTGGCTTTATCACTAAAAATACCTTTTTGGCAGATAGCTCCTGTGTGTGTATCAGTGTGCATGTTTGACCCATGATAGAATATATATATAGCCTACCACACAGGGAGTTGGTTAGTTATTGAAAAAATTAATGAGTACAAATATTTAGGGCCAGGGATTTAGCTCAGTGGTGCCACACCTGCCTCTCAAGTTCAAGGTCCTCAGTTTGATCCTCAGTACCGGAAAATAAAAACCTTCACAAAATTATAAAGAAAATTACTTAAAATATTTATAAAATAACATAGAACTCAAGATATATGACATTTACTTATATATTATATGTGACTTTAATTAACTGTAGAAAACTTCTTTTAAAAGTGGATTTAGGATTATAGGTGTGGTTCACTGGGAGAGAATTTGCCTAGCATAGTACCCTCCATCAGATTCACAGCACAGAAAAGAAAAGAAAGTTGGCTCAGAAATTAGTTCTATGATACTATCTTTTTAAGTAATCATGTTTAATTTCTTCATGGAAAAAATTCATTTCTACAATAATGAGAAAGAGACTTGAAAATGAACAACAGTTTGAAAGTTTATTCATGTGTGGAAAATTACAGTGAATTATATAGAATGAAAATGAGAACAAAAATATAAAAGAAAATTGAAAAGTGGTTAAATGCAATATTTTGACAGTAGGATATATTTTGTATTCTACTTTGATACAAAGGAAATAGACTACAAATATTTTTTTAAAAAGAAAGAAGGAAGGAAGAGGGGGAGGGAGAGAGAGGGAGGAAGGAGGGAGGAAGAGGAGGAAGAGGAAAGAAGGAAATGCTACACCTAAGAAGGAAGGAAGGAAAGAAAGGGAAGGGAGAGAGGGAGAGAGAAAAGGAACCAGAGAGGAAGAGGGGGAGGGAGAAAGAAAGAAATTGCTACACTAACTTATTTTGTACTCTGTAGCAAGGCCTCTACCTACTGTAGTCTTTCCGGTCTGTGAAATGGGACTATTTCCTCCTTCATAGTGCCATGATGAGCCTCAAATACAATAAAGAAACATTTTCCTAATTACTCTAAATGACATGAACTAAAATTGACATCATTCTATAATGGAATGATTAACATGAAAATGTCTTCAGTTTATCAAATACATTACAGGCTGAGGAGAAAATAAATTAGGTGCCCACAATTAATAAGTCTATTCTCAAGACTGAAATAAAAGAAAAAGTTCAGTATTTTATAATGCTTGTAGATAAATTCTCTTTTAAATTTTTAAAGAATTATGTGACAGGGCAGTTAGCTCAGAGGTTCCGCTGCTTGCCTTGCAAGCGCAAGGACCCGAGTTCAATCCCTGGTACCAAAAAAAAAAAAAAAAAGAAGAATTATGTGACATTATCCTAAAAAGAAAGTTTAAGGTGAAATTCATTTTCCTGTTTCCTCTATTCTGTACTGAAGCTCCCTTAAGAAATCTGATCATAAGATCATTTTCAATCAGTTTGCCATAATTACTACTGTAACTATTTATTTACAACCACAATATATATCCATATTATTACTCTCTTTATTTTGTAACTATCCTTTTGTCCCACAGTTTCCATTCTCTGATCATAAAGGATTCGCATGGTGACCAGTTGACAAATTTGTCAGATTTCCTATGCAAACTGTCATTTGCCTACAAAATGCCAATTGACATTTCAGAAGAGAAATCAACCTGGATTTTATTCACAATGTAACAAGTTATTTTCCTCCAAAGAAGTTGTAGGTTTGTAAAAACAGACCAAGTTGCTTTTTTTTTTCAAAATTTTAAATAACAATATATGTGGAATTCTTTGCTACTACTATAAAGCAGAAAGACTATAATCAGTGAAATGGTCAGTTTTACATTTATGCTGATTTTCTTTTGATTACCTACCTTTTGAAATCATCTGATCTAGAAGTTCCCAACTTATGTGTTGTTCTTAGATTAATTACGACTTTTTGTTCCACCTAAATTTTATCATGAAACATAAAATAATTAATATAAACATGGTCTAAAGGACTGTGCTATAAGTGAATTAATGACAATTCTTTATATTTAGGAGAAAGGTATCTATGTATAAATTGTATTTTACATATACATAGCATCAAATCATAACTTTTAGCTGAAAAGTCAACTCTATTTTATTCTTGATGAATTTCTTACAATCTAGCTCAGTGTACCTATTAGTTATTTCTCTGCTGTATTTAATAATTTAAAATTGAATTAAGAAAGATTTTTATTAGGTAAAAAGTAACATAGGATTATTCTTTCTAGAGAAAAATCATGGATAAAAATTCTTCCCTATTCAGAGCCAATGTAAATCATGTTTAAGCAATTAAGCATCTTTCTGTGAGTTTTCATTCATATAATTCTTATTATCTGGAATATTTTTTCTCTTTTCATATTCAACTTGTCCTTCAAAATAAGCTATAATTGTCTCTCATTTGTGAAGTCCTCTCCCCTTTAGTAGAGTTAGTTTTATCTTACTCCTCCCAAAAGACCTTCAAATCGTTGTACTCATGAATGATGGTAGCCAATAAATGCAAATCAAGTGATGATCCAACCAGAATACGATTTTTTCAGGGTTAGGGCAGCCCTTATTTTATTCTGTATTTCTGACCTTTAGTGTGTGCCTACCATGTAAGTATCGAATGAAGAGTCTTTAAAAAGAAAGGAAATAGGGCCTGGAATTTAAGCTCACAGTGGTGCCGCCTCCTCCCTCACAAGCAAAAGGTCTGGAGTTCGATTCTTGGTACAAAAAAAAAAAAAAGAAAAAAGAAAGCAAGTAACTATTTTAGTTTCAGAATTGAATCACGAAAGGTAAAATCTCTGCCCTTAAATAAGTATTTGGGGGGATTTTTATATCATCCTATTTTTATTCAAATGTGTTTCAACTGGCTGTCTCCATCTACCTCAAAGTGAATTTGCCTGCTACCCAAACTGTTGACCACAATGCAAATATAAGTGGTCCAGAGTGCTCAGGACTCAAATCTTTAACGTGCTATTTTAATTAACAGATGGTCTTTGTTAGTTGCTTAACTCTTAAGTCTCAGTTTCTTTTTTTTCTGTTTTTATTTTTTTATTCATTAAGTTTATTGGTACATTTTAGGTATATATTATGATCACATTCATCATTGGGAATTTGTGCCTGTACATGATATAACTTGGTTCTTGTTTTTTCCCTATTCCTCATCCTTCCCTTCGACCCCTCCACCCCTTCTTAGTAAAAAAAACTTCGTTTCTGTTTTTTTAGGGTGGGGGTAGGAGAAAGGAAAATTCTCAATTTCTGCATATATCAGCTTAGAATAATGATATTTTCTGGCACAATTACAAAAAAATATAAAATCATATTGGAAAGGCTTAGACAATGCATAAGTACCAGAACATATAATAGGTTAGCATGACAATTAAAGTTTCTTGCCTCAATGTTTATTTCTTTTCCTGACTCTTGTTCCTATTCATAGTCTCTTCTGCATCCTTGAATACAAAAGAATTCTGAAAATTAGTCTGTTTGTGAATATAGACAAACCTAATTTATTGTGAAAGTACTGTTCTAGGTTTCTTCACTTAAACAGAAAGACAAATTATCATTTTTTTCAGCTCCGAACACAGGAAGGAAGAATTTTTTTCGTTTTTAAAAATCTTGTGATAAATTTTAAGAAATCTAAATACTCAGATACTATACAAATTGTAAGCTGAAAGTTAATTTACTTGAAATCTTTAGAAAGTATAATTTTTTGTTTTAAAATTCCATGTCATTATCTTTAAATTATTTCTACCAAATAAATCTTCACATTTTTAGAAATACTTCAAATTATATTCTAATGACTAAATTTTGAAAAAAATTGGTAGAGAAATTTTCTTCAGTACTGGGGGACAAGTTAAGGTAAAATATATAGAAAATGCTACAAGTAAAACAATGATATGTCTGTTAGTAGTATAATTATACAATGTGTTCAAAAAATAATAAGGATGTATAGTACTAATTTATCACTATATTGTACATTTGCAGTCTGCTGAATCCATTCAGTTCTTTCCATCTGCAGTTTCTTCTTTCAGTATGTAATTTGGAAAATAAAATTTGCAAAAGGCTAGCCTCTTTTTTGCTCCTTGAGAATTTGACCCACTTTAAATTCATCCAGTTCATTAAAATATCAACTACTTTTCTTCAGAATTATTTATTGTCTAATAATTTCTTGCATTTGGTTTCAGCACAGCTTCAGCTGAGGTTTTTTTCTTCAATCATATAGCAAGATTTCAATTCCTTAAGTGCCTGCCTAAAGGTTAGATGTCTTATATATCTGGCTGCAAACTTACTAACCATTTCTGAAAGTCAGACAACAACTTTAGAACAGAATAATACACATTTCCAATAGTACAGGATCAAATTCACAGGTAATGAATCCCATGGAAAAAATATAGCTCTAGTTTAATGGAAAGGTTATTATGAATTATACTTTAACTGTATAAAACTAACTTTACAATATATAGTCTAAGAGAATTTTTTTCTTTTGAAATATTGAGGTAAGTGCAATAATATATATCAAAATTTTATGTTGATCATACATAAAGATAAGAAAAGTACTGAAAATAAAAAATCTCACAGAATATATCATTTTGCAGAGTGTACTTTAACACCCTCCAAAAAATATTCACTTGCCCCTAAAATTAATTTTTAAGAAATTCATTTTATTAAAGTTTAAGCTTATTATTTCTTTCAGTTACACACCACTGATTCCTTAATTCTGATTTGTCTCCTATTGTCAGTCTGAGAATTCTTCTGAAAATTTTTGCTACACAGTGTCAAAACTAAAAATAGAACTACCATGTGACATAGATGTACTGCTCCTGCATATATATCTGAAGGAAATGAAGTAAAATTAAAAAGTGATACCTGCATAGCAATGGTTATTACAGCACTATTCACAATAGCTAAGATATGGATTCATGTAGGTACTTTTCGATAGATGACTTCATAAAGAAAATGTGGTGAATATGCACATAATAGAGTATTACTCAGCCATAAAGAAGAATAAAGTCATGTCAATTTCAGGAAAATTAGTGAAACTGACATCATTTGAGGGAAATGAGCCGGGTACAGACAAACAAGGTTCATATGTTTTCTCTCAATGTGAAAACTAATAAAATGTGAAAATTAATAAATGTGAAAACTAATAAAAAACAGACATGATATTACAAGAGTAACTGTTAGGGAAAGAAAAGGGACTGATGGTATAGAAGAGAGAGGGGAGGGCAAGAGAGCAAGAGAGGTTAGAAGGGGGTGTTGACATGATCAAAATATAATATATGCATGTACAGAGGTGTTACAGAAAAGTGTATTAATTTGTACCATTAATGTGTGGTAGCAGTAATAAAAGAAAACAGCCAGTATCTTATTGAGGATTTTTGCATCTATGTTCCTTAGGGAGATTGGCCTGTAGTTCTCTCTTTTGGTTGGGTCTTTCCCTGGTTTTGGAATCAAAGTAGCACTTCCTTCCAGGAATGAATTTAGAAGTATTTCTTCCCTTTCAATTTCATTGAAGAGTTTAAAGAGTAGTGGTGATAGTTATTCTCTAAACATCTTGTAGAATTCAGCAGTGAGGCCATCAGGACCTGGGCTTTTCTTCGTTGGTAAATTCTTAATTAAGTTTTCAATTTCCCTGATTGCAATTGGGGTGTTTAGAATTTTTTATCTTCTTTGTGCAACTTTGGTAATTCATATGTATCTAGAAATCTGTACATTTCATTCATAAAGACCCAATTCAAAAGTGGGCATCTGAAATGAACAGACGTTTCTCAGAAAAAGAAGTAGAAATAGCAAATAAAGATATGAAAAAACTGTTCATTATCACTGGTCATTCAAAAGATGCAGAGGAAAACAACACTGAGATTCTACCTCACTCCAGAAAGAATGGCTGCTATCAAGAAATCAACCAATAACAAATGCTGATGGAGTTGTGGGAAGAAAGGAACACTTCTTCGTTGTTTGTGGGAGTGCAGACTGTTCCAACCACTGTGGAAATAAATATCGAGATACTTCAAAAAACTAGGATTAGAAGTCCCATTTGACCCAGCTATTCCTCTGCTGGGTTATCTTCCCAAAAGAACTAAAAGAATCATAACACAGTGATATATGCTCACCCATGTTTAGAGTGGTACAGTTTGTAATAGCTAAAACTTGTTAACAGCCCAATTGCCCATCAAATGGAGACTGGATAAAGAAGATGTGGTTACTTTTTATAAAACGGAGTACCACTCAGCCATAAAGAATGAGAAACTAGAGACATTTATAGCTAAGTGGCTGTACATTGAGGCCATACTCTTAAGTGAAATAAATAGGACACTCGTGTAAATATCGAATAGTTTCTCTACTGTGAGAAACCGAAAGTGTAAATAAGGATCAAAATGTATAATTCATATTGTGAAATAGGAAGTAAAGGTCTAAAGGAGTAGGGGAAGTAGGAGGGGTAGGGGAAAGGAAAGAAGGGAAAAGAAAAAATATGAGAAAAGAAAAAAATGGAAACAAAGTCTTTATAAATAGGGAAGGGTGGAGGGAGTGAAGGGAGGGTAGAGGAATGGGGAAAATAAGAACCATTTACATTGTGTAAAGGTACAAGATCCCAATGATGAATTGTATTGTATACCTAAAATATACCAATAAACTTAATGGGGAAAAAAATAAAAGAAAACAGTCTTCACTGACTCCAAGTGAAAACAAACAGGAGTCAGCACTGGTGCCTACCCCCATTTCAAAGTTGTCCAACACTGACTGGATCAGGCTCAAATACATGGCTTTTTCTCAATAGGACTAATTAAGGAATGACTTCCAATTCCCAAAATATCCTAGGAAGAAGTTGAAATTTTCTAGTGTCCTAAAATATGCATAGTTCATCTGGAAACTTGATAACTAGACTTTTCATGCCTTCATTCAAAGTGTTGATGGAATTTCCTCTAAAGTTTTGTCCAAAATTTGAAGTAAAATATACTTCCAGATAACAAGATGTCAGGTAATTATCTGAATTTTTGTTATGAACAAATCCATATGTTGAAGTGCTAATTGCAAATACCTAAGAATGTGTCTGTATTTGAAACTATGACCTTTAAAGAGTTAATTTGGTGAAAATGAAGACATTAGGGTGAGTCATAAATACATATGACTGGTGTTCTTATAAGAAGATGAAGTCGGGACACAGGGACAGAAAATGATCTGAAGTCACAGGGGGGAAATCCCATATATACTAAGGAGAAAGGGCTCAGAGGAAAACATTTTGATGACTCCTTGATATTTAATTTGTAACTTATAACACTTTGAAAAAATAAATTTCTGTTTTTTAACTCAGTCTCTGGTGCATTGTAATGACAGCTGTCACAAACTAACACAGATTTTATTTGCCCTTATAGAAACTAAAATATTTTCCATTTCAGAAACTCTGTTTCCCCTTGAGTCTACATTTCTATTGTTTCCATCTAGTTGGTGGGTTCTCTCAACTGAGAAAGAATCACAATGCAGTCAAGAGAGGACTGAGCAAAAGTATTCATTGTAAAGAAAAAACAGAAAGCAGCATTTATTATAGTGAAAGTAGAAAGTCCTTGGTATCAAAACTGGGAAGGGACCTGAGTGAGTTGCTGAGGGAACTCTGCCTAAAGGTTTTTATTGCCTCAAAAGTGACTACAGTTAAATTTTCTAAAATTATCAGCACAAACAGAACAAATATATTCTTTGGAGCAGTATGAACACAGACTTAATGATAACTGGTTATCTGTCACCTTATTTTATCTTATTCCTGGGCAAGAAAATTCCACCGGTTTAATGAGGTTTTTATTTGTTGAGCCTCTGAAGCCCTGGCCTTGGCCTTCATGTCCTTCACTGAGCCACCGAATCCCTTTTTGCCCTGGCTCTTACCTGGCTGCCTGCCCTGTCTGCAGAACTCCCTTGGACAGAACTCTCCCTACCCTCTCATCCCTTCACCGGACAGTACCACTCTGAGAAATTCTCTCTCCTTCCCATGAGGCCCTGCTCATCCACAATATATTTTATGTGTACATCATGTTTTACTGGAACTGGTTGTTTACATTAATATTGTGTGCCACTGGTCAGAAAAACAATACATAAACCTTAGCAAACAAGCAGAACCTCAGTCTCATTGTGGCTGCGTGGAGGGATCACGGTTCATTTCTCCCCAGGGCTCTTACTAACTCCCTGTTTCACTATCTTTCATCACATAAACTTTTTGTTCTCTCTCCTAAAGGGTTTAGCTGCCTGATTTGTGTAATTACACATTTTCTCCAGTTTTCATCCATTATTCAACTTTACCTCAGTTTGGATTCTATCCTCACTAGTTTATGAAAATATTTTTTCCTTCATTTCCAGAATTTGATCCTATTGCTCACTCCCTCCTTTCTGAAACACTTCCTTAGCTTCCTGTCTTGTATGTCTTGGATGCAGTTTGTTCCACCAGAAACTCATGTTTTGGAGATTTGGTCCCAAGTTTGGTGATGTTGAGAAAAGATGTAGACATTTTAGAGGTGGAGCAGAGTGGAAGGTTCTAGAATCAATTGAAGGTATCCCTCCAAAAGGATTACAGTACAGTATCTCTTCTGGAACTAACTTTAGCTCTCACTAGAACACTTATAAAACCTGATCCCGGCTCCACTCAGGTCTTCTAGCTCTTGTCTAGTGAGGTGATAGCTCCCATACACAGGTTCTTGCTCCATAGGGACACCATTGGCCTTGAGGTTTCACCAGAGTCCAGCCAGTGTCAACCACTGAACCTCCAGAACCCCTTTGAATTTCCAGAGCTGTGAACTAAATAAATCTCTTTATAAAACTAAATAAATTTCTTTATAAAGTTATCCAACCTCTTGTACTTTGCTATCAGGCCAATATAAAATGTTTTTTAAATGCCATATCATGGTTTTCTTCCTACCTCTCAAGTCAAATCATTTCCATCTGTACTGAGCACCTCTTTCTCTTCCATACTCTTTGCATTTTCACTTTTCTCTGAATAATCATGATTTTAAAGTTCTATTTCTAGCTCAAGTTTTGAAGGCTTACTTAAAAATTAATATTCTAAATAAATACTTAAATGAAGATATAGTCTCAATCTTTCCTGATCACTTTCTCCATCTCCATGAATGGCATCATTGTATATTCATTTCCCCAAAAGAGTAAGATAAGTGATAATCTTTCTTCCTCCTTTTTTCAACATTTCCCATCAATTGATTAGATTTTTTTTTATTTCTCTTTCACAATACTTAGATATTTCTCTTATTATTTATTTGTGAGTACAACTCATCTTTTACAGAGCCTCTTATCATGTTCTTCAGGCACCATTCTTTAGAGAGACTCTGTATCCATAAAAATCAGCTTGAAGTATTAAGCTGGCTTTACAACTATCTTGCCTACAAACCTTAAGTGGCTCTCCATGGCACTCAAGTTAAGGTCTCAGTTATTTTGTATGACATATAAAATCTTTGTTGGGGGGCCTGCCCAGAGAGCTGCACAGGCACTCAGGCTCCTGCCAGGGGCCTGCCAATCCATCAGTGAGTGCATGCAGATCCTGAGGGGCAGCTGTGTGGCCCAGACAAGCACAGTTGCTGGTGGATCCCAGTCAGGGCTCCACCCTGACCCCAGAGTCTCGGGCACACCCGCCCAAGCCAAAAGCTTGCCAAGAAAGAAGATATACAGGCACATGGGCTTCATCCAGAGAATCTCCATACCATCAGCCACAGCCAGGGACCCACCTGGAGAACAGCTGTACAAGCACACAAGCAATATCCAGGGGCTCACCCCCATAGCATTGATAAGTGTGAGGATACCCTAGCCAAAGCCTGTGCAGACACCAGAAACTGGGGTGCAAGCCCTCAAACAAAGGCCCTCCCAGACAGTAGCTACATAGGGGCCCCAGTGAGAGGCATGCCTAGATACCATCCCAACTGTGCTCAGGCCCCAACCAGGAGCCCACCCAGAAAACAGGTCAGCTCAGGGATCTCGAAAGCCACCACTCTGAACTGAGAAATTGGTGTATGGCTGAGCAAGAGTAAGGGCTGCTCAGTGGCTTGCTGGGAATACAAGACCACTGGGTGAGCAAAAGGTCACCTTAACAAGGACACAGCAGGCTGCATCTGTTAAAATGACAAGACACGTAAGTCCCGAAACAAGATTTCTAGATCACCTAAGGGAACCCCAAAGGGCAATGAGATGGAACAATCTGACACTGAACGACCTGGACATAGAACAGACAATGAAAGAGGACCTGGAAAAAGTGAAATCAGAGATAACTGCTCAAATAACATCAGAGATTGTGCCCATACCACAAGACATGATTAATAAATCTAGAGCTGACAAAAAAAAATAGAGGAGCTGAGGAAAATGATGGAATCCCAACAAAGGAAACAAATGGAATCCATAAAACAGATGCAAACAGATTTTCAGGAGATTAAAAACTCCATTGAAAGTTTATGCAGCAGAATGAGCCATGGTGAAGACAGAATTTCAGATATAGAAGATAGGCTGACAATTAGCGACCAGGAAAAGAAAAATTTCTTAAAAATAGTAAGAGACCACAAGAAGTCAATCTAGCAGCTGCTAGATTATGCAAAGAAGAATAAAACCAGAGTTACTGGAATCAAGGAAGAAACAGGAGAGAGTGCAGATGACATAAAAAAAACTGTTCACAGGAGTAATGGCAGAAAACTTCCCAAGCAGGGGAAACGAACTTGACATACAGATAAGTGAAGCCTTCAGGAGCCCAGCTAGCCTTGATCAAAAATAATCTACACATAGGCATATACGAGTTAAGATTTCAGAAACCCGACAGAAGAATAAAATTCTATAAGCAGTTAGAGAAAAGAAACAAATCACATACAAAGGAAAGACAATCAGAATCATAGAACACTTCTCAGCACAAACCATCAAAGCAAGAAGGAAAACATTTGGAGCACCTTATATCAAGCCCTAAAGGAAAACAACCTCCAACCCAGATGCATGTACCCTGCAAAACTATCTTTCAAAATTGATGGAGAAGTAAGATACTTTGATGACAAAAAGCACCTTAAGAACTTCACAAATACCAAACTAGCACTCCAAAAATTTTTAAACAATATCCTAGGAAAAGACAATGAGTGTTACAACCCCAGGAAATCCTGAAGTATGAATCCATCAGGCACGACAAGAAATTAAACGCAAAAGGAGAGAATCTAACAAAAAGAAAAAGTCATGAAAAGGATAAGCCAATACATATCAATTATAACCATCAATGTTAATGGTCTCAATACACCAATCAAAAGAAATAGACTGGCAGAATGGATCAAGAAGCAATATCTAACAATATGCTGCATATAAGAAACACACTTAATTCAAAAAGAAACTCATAGACTGAAAGTTAAAGTGTGGAAAACAATACTCCACGTGACAGGAACCCGAAAAAAGCAGAAGTAGCTATCCTCTTTTCAGAACAAGTGGATTTCACACCAACATTGATTAAGAGAGACAAAGAAGGACACTACATCTTTGTAAAGGGAACAATCCAAGAGGAAGAGATGACAATCATTAATATATATGCACCAAACCCTAGTGAGGCCAACTATATAAAACAAATACTAAAGGATGTGAAAAATCATATAAGCACTAATACAATAGTAGTGGGGGACCTCAATATGCCACTCTCACAAATGGATAGATCAACTAGACAAAAAATAAGCAACAATATACTAGAATTCAATCAAACTCTTGAACAAATGAACTCACCAGATGTTTACACTGTTCCACCCTACACAATCAGAGTACATATTCTTTTCAGCTGCACGTGGATCATTCTCCAAGATAGAACACAAACTCATGGAACATGTTTAAGTAAGTGCAAAGGAATTGAAGTTATACCCTGTATATTGTCAGACCATAGTGCGATGAAATTGGAGATTAATAGCAAAAGAAACTGCAAGAATTCCATAAACACATGGAAACTGAACAACACACTTCTGAATAACCAAAGGGTCACAGAGGAAATTAAAGAAGAAATCAGACAATTCCTACAACTAAATGACAATGCCAATACAACATATCAGAATCTATGGGACACAAGTGAAAGCAGTCTTATGAGGGAAATTTACAGCAGTGAATACTCACATTAGGAAAACAGAGTGAGCTCAATTACACAACCTGAAGCTGAACCTCAGGCTTCTAGAAAAAGAAGAGCAGGACAAACCCAAAGCCCATAGAAGAAAGGAAATTTTAATGATCAGGGCAGAAATCAATGCAATGGAGTCTAAGAGAACAATACAAAAAATCAATGAAGCCAAGGGTCGGTTCTTTGAAAGAATCAACAAAATTGACAAACCTTATCAAAAAAAGGAAATAAAAGGTCCCAATCCATGCAATTAGGAATGAAAAGGGTGAAATTACACTGGACCCAAAAGAAATCCAGAGGATCAACAATACCTACTTGAGAATCTATACAACAATAAGATGGAAAATACATAAAAAATGGACAGATTCCTAGATACGGGTGAATTACCAAAGTTGAATGAAGAAGACCTAAAAATTCTAAATGACCCAATATCAATCAATGGAATTAAAAATGTAATTAACAACCTACCAACTAAGAAAAGTCCAGTTGCTGATGGCTTCACTGCTGATTTCTACAAGACATTTACAGAGGAACTACTGCCACTACTGTTTCAACTCTTCAGTCAAATTGAAAGGGAAGCAATACTCCCAAATTCATTCCTGGAAGCAAGAATCACTTTGATCCTCAAAGCAGAGAAAGACCCAACCAAAAAAGACAACTATAGGCCAATCTCACTAATGAATATAGATGCAAAAATCCTTAATAAGATACTGGCAAATAGAATGCAGAAGGTCATCAAGAAAATCATACACCCTGACCAAGTGGGATTCATCTCAGGGATGGAGGGATGGTTGAACATACACAGATCAATAAATCTAATATACTATATTAATAGAACCAAGGACAAAAACCATATGATCATTTCAATAGGTGCAGAAAAAGCATTTGACAAAATCCAACACACATTTATGATAAAATCTCTAGAAAAAGTTGTAATAGATGGTCTGTACCTCAATCTGATTAAAGCCATCTATGAAAAACCAATAGCCAATATCATACTAAATGGCCCAAAACTGGAATCTTTCACCCTAAAATGAGGAACAAGACAAGGATGTCCACTATCACCACTCCTGTGCAATATAGGTTTGGAATTAAGCAAAAGAAAGAAATAAAAGGAATAAAGATGGGAAACGAAGAAGTCAAATTGTCATGTTTTGGAGATGACATGGTACTCTATAGAGATGACACCAAGAACTCCACCAAAAGTCTTCTAAACTTAATAACCAAATTCAGAAAAATAGCTGGATACAAGGTCAACACACGAAAACCAATGGCTTTTCTGTACACAAAAAAGAGATTCACTGAGAAGGAGACGGGCAATCAATTCCTTTCACAATAGCATCCAAAAAATGGAAATACCTAGGAATCAATCTAACAAAAGAAATCAAAGACTTCTACTGTGAAAACTATAGCACTCTGAAAAAAGAGATTGAAGATGATATCAGAAAATGGAAAGACATCCCTTGCTCCTGGGTAGGAAGAATCAACATAGTGAAAATGGCCATATTTCCAAAATTGCTATATAGATTCAATGCAATCCCAATTGAATCCCCAGAAGCATACTTCACAGACCTGGAGAAAACAATCCAAAAATTCATTTGCAAGAAGAAGAGACCTAGAATAGCAAAAGCAATACTAGTCAATAAAGACAAGGTAGGGGGTATCACAATCCCCAACTTGAAACTATGCTGCAAAGCTACTGTAATAAAAACAGCATGGTACTGGCAAAGAACAGACCTGAGGACCAGTGGATCTAATTAGAAGATGCAGAAACAACTCCAGACACACTCACCCACTTCATCTTCAACAAAGGAGCCAAACAAACTCACTGGATGAAAGATAGCCGCTTTAAAAATGGTGCTGGAAAAATTGGGTTTCAACCTGCCAAAGATTACAACTAAACCTATTATCTCTCACCATGAACTAAACTAAAATCAAAATGGATTAAAGGTCTAAATATTAAAACAGAAACACTAAAGCAGCTGGAAGAGACGTTAGGTAGAACTCTTGAAGACATTGATGTTGGAAAAGATTTTATGAACAAAACCTCAGTTGCCCATGAACTAGCACAAAAATCAACAAGTGGGATCTCTTCTGATTAAAAAGCTTCTGCACAGTAAGAGAAACCACCAACAGAGTGAAGAAACAACCCACAATGTGGGAAAAAATTTTCACCAGCTGTCCCTCAGACAAAAGTCTACCATCTAAAATCTATAAAGAACTTACACCTCCCAAATTTAAAGACCCAATCCAAAAATAGGCATCTGAAAGGAACAGACATTTCTCAGACAAAGAAGTAGAAATAGCAAATAAACATATGAAAAAATGTTCAACATCTTTGGTCATTAGAGAGATGCAATTGAAAACAATGCGGAGATTTCACCTCACCCCAGAGAGAATGGCTGCCATCATGAAATCAGCCAATACCAAATGCTGGCAGGGCTGTGGGGAAAGAGGAACACTGCTCCACTGCTGGTAGGAGTGTAGACTGGAGCAACCACTGTGGAAAGCAGTATGGAGATACCTCAATGAACTAGGACTGGAAGTCCCATTTGACCCAGCTGTTCCCCTGCTGAGTATCTTTCCTGAAGAATTAAAAGAATTATACCACAGTGATATATGCGCACCCATGTTCATAGCAGCACAGTTTGTAATAACTAAAACTTGGAAACAGCCCAAATGTCCATCAACTTGAGACTGGATAAAGAAAATGTGGTTTTTTAATAAAATGGAGTAATACTCAGTCATAAAAAAGGAGAAATTAGAGATATTTATAACTGAATGGATGCACATTGTGGCAATACTCTTAAGTAAAATAAATAGTTCACACGTGTAAATACTGAATAGTTTCTCTAGTGTGAGAAACTGAAAGTGTAAATAAGGGCTAAAAGGTATAATAGATAATGTGAAATAGAAAGAAAAGGTGCAAAGGGGAAGGGGAAATGGGAGGGGTAGGAGAAATGAAAGAAGGGAATGGAATTAATATGAGAAAATGAAAAAATGGAAACAAAGTCTTTGTAGATAGGGAGGGGTGGAGGGGTTGAAGGAAGGGCAGGGGAATGGGGAAAAAATAAGAACCAAGTGAGATTATGTAAAGGTATAAATTTCCATTGATGAATGTCATTATATTGTATACCTTAAATCTACCAATATAATTAATAAAAAAATAACATAAAATCTTTGTTGTACTTGCCTGTGCCACCAGATTTAGCATTGCTCTTTTCCCAACTTTCATAGTTGATGCTCAAAGGAATTCGTTCAATATTGAGTTAAAATCATGTTCCCTAATCTTTGGTCCTTTTAACACATGTACCTTAATTTGTTGCAACCCCTTTCTATCTAAATTTTTCCTTAGCTAATTGCTACTTCAGGTTATAATTTCACATCATCATTGTTTCTCACTTTCTGTGATCATCCAAGACAATCATGTTCTCTTTCTGTGCAATTCCATAGAATTTGGTGCTCATATAAGTATTTAGATAAGCAAGTAATCACTTTTGTTATGGGTCATCATTTATATATGTTTCAATCCATTTCCATTTATTTTTAGAATGCTTAATAAATATCCTTTAAATGAAATAATTAATAAATCAGTGTTGCATCGGGGATATTTTAAAACAAAATCATGTGTCTTTTTAAAATTTTCATCTATTAATCAACAGTTTTCTTAATGTTTCCACCCAGAATAATGCTTAGCACATTATACATTTTCAAGGATAACATAAGCCCTATAGAAATATGGCAATTTTGATATTCGTTCTCATATTTTCTATGTTGTTTTAAAACAATACATGCTGCTAAGGAATAATTGACAAAATATTTAATGAGAAGATTATAAAAGACTTGAGGATGGCAGTAATATTTGTTAAACTCTATACTTGGTGATATTCCTTTTCAATTATTTTTATTTTCAGTCCCTGATACTAGATATATAAGTGTAAAACTTCAGGCTTGTGTTAGCTGATTTTTATTTCTCTTCACCTGACATTTTCTTTGACATTCTTAAAGTCAACATCAACAGGCACTTTGAGGGAGCAAGTGCAACTCTGTTAAATTTTATACTCTTTTTCACTTTGTTTTAAAATAATTTCATTCTGCTTCCAACAGAAAAGTTGGAAAAATATTACAGAAATTTTCTATATTCCTTCATCTTGAGTCTAACATTTTAATGTTTCCTTTAGCATTCCTGAATATATAATATTCACAAATTATTCATATTACATATGTATATAAAATTCTTTTATAGATATTACTTTTGTTATTATTACTAAACCATTTGAAATTAACTTTCATACATGATAGCCCTTTATCCCTAAATTCTTCAGTGTGTATTATATAACTATTGTGTGATTATCAAAATAAGTATATTAATAGTGCAATGATCAAAGCTATAGGCCTTATTCAAATTTTCTCAATAATTCTATGAACATGCTTTCTAACATAAAAAATAATATACCTACTAATATATCTACATAGCATATATATATATATATATATATGGCATAACATATTGAGTTATCATCTCTCTATAGTCTCCTTTAATCTAAAACTGTGTTTTTAAATTCAGGTTTGATATGCATTAGCTCAGGAGTGATGACATACTAACGTTTTAAATCTTAGTCATCTCATTGTGTTTCTCTTAAGATCTTATAGAGGCCTATTGCTACAACTGCTCATATGTGCAGTAACAGATTTATGTGCTTTCTGCCTGAGCTTATTAAATTGTAGTCTTGAGCAGCTGCTACTGATAGCAACTAGAGGGAGTATTTTCACTTTCACTGTTCTTGCTAATTACCATAGTATAATTTATTTCAAGGTTTGGACTCCAAGCAGTAAATGAATTTTTAAGCAGCCAACAGAAATTTGAAACACCAGATCGCAGAATCCTCATTCTACAGAAATAAAGAAAAAAGAGTATTTTTTATTTTTTTAAAAAAAACACTGCAGGTAAATATAGCCTCTCCCTTTGTAAACCAGAGCATTAACATATTTTCATTTTGTTTTACTTAGCAAAGACAAAGAATTTTTTTCCCACAGAAATTAACTGATTTAGAAATCATAATTGAGCCTGGCCTTAGAGTACATTAAGTTTATTGTTGTTGTTTATGCATTTTAAAGAAAACTTGTTCTAGGATCCCTATAACATCATAGGAGGGTATGTCATGAACTTAAAAGAAAGAGAATATAGTATGTTAGTTAATGGTTATAATCAGCTGTTTCATGCAAGTAAATTAGAATGCACTAAAATGAGAAATATATAAAGTCATTTTCAACAACTTATCAAAGCTATGAGGTCTTGAGATTAAGAAAAATATAGGTATACTAAATAGATGATAGATAGTAGATGGATGGATAGATAGATAGATAGATAGATAATGTCTGTACTGGAAAGAGTCCATTACTCTGAGGATTCCATTGACTACTATGCATAAAATCTCATTTTTAAAGTGGATTTACTTTGTAAGGTTTATCTCTGCATGTTTTCCCTTTTAGCATCAGTCCTCATAGACCTTTCTGTAAAAGTCATAAAATTGGAAGATAAATTATTCAATATTGAGCTAAATAACAATAGAATAGCTATCTCTATATTCTAGACCTTTATAATATGTTATCTCCTGTTTAAAAAGAATTTACAGCTAGCCAAATTTTCGGGATTCATGGAAATCTGCTTCTACCCTAATAATCTTAACTCCAAAACATGAGATTTTATATAGAAAAGGTACAAGTCTTAGTGTTTTCATGCTTGATCCTAACAGAGATCTGAAAATAATGCAAGTTCATTGACAAGGCCCAAGAATATGCTGAGGCAAATATATGAAAATATATTTTTGAAAAATTAAAAAATATTGTGGCACTTTTATTCATTACTTTCCATTGCTGGTAGAAAATACTGGACACAGACAATTTAATGGAGGAGAGATCATTCTGGATTCAAGGCACAAACATCATGTTAGAAGGCCCAGACAATGACAAGCTACTCAACACATGACAGCCAGGAAGCAGAGATGAAGGGAAGAAGTGGAGACAAGTATACACCCTTCTATATTACACTCCAGTGATCCACCTCCAGCAAAGCCCCACCTCCCAATAGCACATTTAATTATAAACTCATCAATGGATTAATCCACTGATGAAGTTAAAGCCCTGAAAATCAAATCACTTTCCAAAAGCCCTACCTCTGAATACATGCAACTTTTTGTGGACATTTATTTTAGATCTAAACCATAACATTCAACCCCTGGCCCCCAAAAGATACATATCATCTCATTACGCAAAAGGTATTTAGGTCATCACTAAGAATAATGAAAGTCTTAATAGTTTCTGCATGGCTTTAAAGACCAAATCCAAAGTCTCTTCTGAGACTCAAGGCAAAGTTTCTTATGAGCCCCTGTAAAAATAGAAGAAGAAAGTGAAATAGTTCTAGGATACAAGGGACAGGGTACGTTTTCCCATTTCTATGGAGGTATAAAAAGTAATCAGATAAAAGCATGACCAAAACCCAGCAGGGAAAACATTAAATTCTGTAGTTCCATGTCCAGCACTCATGTCAATTTGTTGACAGGTATGAGCTCCAAAGTGCTTGGGTAGCCCCGCTCCTATGGCCTTGCTGGTTCCAACCCATATGGCCTCTCTTTGACTGGATCTTCTCAGTGCCTACAGCTTTCCTCAGCAAACATTCCACATTCCTGGCATTTTCACCTTTCTGGGGTCTTCATTGCCTCTTTGACTGCATTCACACATTACCCGCTCCTCACAGGGACTGTGACCTTGTCACAATTTGCCTGTGCACTTAGGCCTTTTTCTGAAATTTGGGTGGAAGCCTTTATGACCTCATAACTCTTGCATTTTGCATGACTGGGAAATCAGCACCACATGGATGATGGCAAAGTCTGTTGCCAGTGTAAGTAGTCTCCATTTCCCTTGGGACCATGGCTGCAGGCCTCTGAGTGCCTGAATGGCCAAAGTTGAATATATGTATGGCCTTCAATGAGCAGGGTACCCTGGGATTCACTTTTAATGAAATGTTCTTTCAAAGAAGTCAATCTGTTTACATTCTTATTTTGTAAATGGACAAGGTATGATCATTTCCTGAGATGGTTTCAAGATATCTTTCCTGTTGTTGTGATGCAAAATACTTGAGTTCTTTTTAATGGCGCTGGTCTTTCAGCAACCACTTTTCTTGCCCAGAGCTTGACAGGCATTTGTTTTATAATCAAGCTGCACAATTTTCACATTCTTCACTTCTGTTCTCTGTTCCTGATTTTCATTGTAATGAAATGGCCAACAGTACCCAAAAGAGTCTGAACATTTGGCTGCCTTGAAATTTATTACACCAGATTAATTAGTCTGCTACCTTTAAATTCAGCCTCACACAAAGTCTTAGAATATATTCAAAACCTTTGCCAGAATATAACACAAATGGTACCTGGTCTAATTTCCAGTGGATTTCTCCTTTTCATCTGAAATCTCATGAAACCGATCTTTACTGTTAACTTTCTTATCAGCATTCTAAGCTTCAGAGCTCAGACTATAATCATTCATCTGGCTCTGCTTAGTGTCAGCATTCTGACACTTCTCTAGTCTGAATCTCTAAACTTTTCCAAATTTCCCTGCAAATCAGTTCCAAATATCTCTGAGCCACGTGATCAGGTGCAGTTGCAACAACAGCCCTACCTCTCTGGTACCAATTTTCTGTGCTACTTATTTTTCAGGTTAACATACATGACACCCACAAGATAGAGGAGAAGTTATTTTGACTCTCAGTTTCAAAGGGTTCAGTACATGGGTGCTGGTTCCTAGGCAGAAATGGCCATAGTGGAAAGGACAAACTTGAGGCATTTATAGGTAAATAGATGCACCTGGAGGCAATACGCTTAAGTGAAATAAATGGACACACATGTTCAAATATCACATTGTTTCTCTGGTGTGAGAAACTGAAAGTGTGAAAAGGACAAAAATGTATAATGGATAGTGGGAAATAGGAAGAAATGTTCAAATAGGAAGGGAAACAAGGAAGGGGAGAGAGGAGTTAAGGAAAGGAAAAGGAAAAAGGATAATAGAAGGAAAAAATGGAACAAAGCTTTTGTTCTAAATAAAGAGTGGAAGAGGGGTTGAGGGAGGGATGGGAATTGGGAGATAAAAAGAAAAATCAAGACATATCATGTACAGTTACCCTATGATAAATGTGATTCCCTAAGATGAATGTGATCACTATGTATATCTAAAATGTACCAATAAAAAAAGAAAAAAGACATCCTTGTGCTAGGAAACTGGCAAGAGGCTTTAAAAGATTAACATTCCAACTGACAAAGAAAATTTTCTAAGGCAAATGTTCTAAGAAGATGGAGGTGAGGGCCTATGATTATGAAGAAGCCTGCCTAAAGCCTGTTTAACTGGAGGGAAGGATAATAATATCTTGATTATTATCACTGATCAGGGAAAATAAAAACCGAAAAAAAGCAATTCCAAACATTGACTGTCAAAATAGTAAGCCTAATATTTTTCTTTTTCCGCTTTATCCAAGTGTAGTTGTCAAGTAAACACAAACACACAGACACACCCACACTTAAGGTTTTATACTTCAGGATTTGATTTATGTATATTTGTGAAATATTTACTACAATTAAGCTAATTATCATACCATCAACTCAGAGTTACCATTGTCCTTTTCTTTTTTTCCTTTTCCTTCTTTTACCTTTCTTTCTTTCCTTCTCTCTCTCTCTCTTTCTTTCTTTCTTTCTTCTCTCTTTTGCTAAAGAGAACACCACTATCTAAGCTCTTGGCAAATTTCAGGTATATAAAACATTGTTGTTAACTATAGTCATGTTGCATATTGGTCTCTAGGACTTACTTGTCCATCATAATAAACTTTGTACCATTTGACCAGCATCTCCTCCGTTGCCCTTGATGACCACCATTCCTAACCCATGGTAACCATCATTCTACTCTACCAGGAATTAATTTAGATTCCACATGTAATTGAGATCATGCAGTATATGTTTTCCTGAACGTGGCTTTTTCATTTAATATAATGTCTTCCAGTTCAATCCAGGTTAAAAATTCATGTAAAAATATAGCCATTCCCCAGAAGAAGATAAACTCATTTGTAAATGAGGACAAAAACCATACATAAACAGAAATGATTCAGACTGAAGCTCAAAACTTATTCAATTTCATATTGTGGATCAGGCAGACATGGCTAAAAGTTTAACTCCTGTAATGTAATAAGAATAGGAATATATATTCAGATATATAAATTTTTAACTCAAATTAGAAAGACATACAACAACTTTAGGTTACTGACTCTTTCTTGGAAGGGAATTAAGGAAGAGAATATTTGGTAAGAAGCTGGATAAAGGAGTTTCCCACTCAGTACAGAAGATTGTACCAGGGGCCTTCACACTGAGCTGCATCTCCACCCCATTTTTAATCTTTAATTTAGAGACAATTTCTCACTAAGTCATTGATTTCCCAGGTTGGGCTGGAATTTGAAATTCTCTTGCCTCAGTTTCCCAGGGTTCTGGGATTACAGTCATGTGCCACTATGCTAAGTTCTAGGGTGCTAATTTTTGCTAATTTTTGATGAATAAGCCATCAGAAATTCTACAAAAGTTATAATTCTTTTTGCTAGATCCTTGTCAGTGAGACTGCCTTAGTCATAATTGCTCCCAAAACCATACAGAACTATGAATCTCAAATTAAATAATAAATGTGAAAACACTTTTTAAAAACTGGGTGTAATAAATGATGCCTATGATGTGTCAGATAAGGAGCACAGTCATAGTAATAGGATGGAAAAAAAAAACCAACCCCTTTCTTAAAAGCATGCATACTTAGTCTATAATCAAGTAATTTGAAATATTCAATGTACCAGAAAAGAGATGGGTAAGCTGAGTAGCACAGAGGGAGATCAACTGTTTATAGGAATTGAGAAAGCTTTTATGAGTAGGCCAGCATTTAATAGCTTTTGAAATTAACTCGTAAAGAAGTGTAGTAAAGATTCCCTAAATATAAAGAGACATGGAAGACTTAGCTGTGAGGAAATCACTCTTCAGTTTGTTGGGGCACTGGGTTGGAGATATGGTAGTGGGTCTGTGGATTGCAGCTATCTGCATTTATCCTGATGTCTTATGAATATTCCATTATAGAAATTTATCTAGATATAAAAGATCATTTCCAATACCACATGGACAAAGTCATTTAAACTATTCCATTTTAACTGGAGAGATGCAGTCGTAAGTCCCAGTTATTGCTGCTCACTTCCTGAGCCTTCATATCTCTCTGACATTGACTTGTTCCTTCCTTGCTTTACCATGGAAACACCAGTAGAGTGGGTTACCAAGGTTAACTTTTCCCCTTACTATGGTGAACCTAGGAGAAGAAACTTGTCCTAGCCTCTAAAACACACACAAACACACACACACACACCACCACCACCACCACCACCACCACCACCTAGAAGGTTCCAGGAGTTGAACTGATGCTTAACTATCTTACCTCCATATTACTGCTAGTGCTGGAAAATACAGGTATTTACTTTAAGCTTTTAGCATTATGCATTTGACAGATGAATATCAGGATGGGATTTAATTCTATCCACAGATTTTGTTAAATAGAACACCAAAAAGTTTGCTTATTTTAAAAGGTATTTGAAATTATTCAGTCTCTTAAAACTCAGAAAGTGAGCAGTTCCAAATGACATTGTTCTGTATTAAATATAAAACTCTATGCTTTGTGTTCTGACAATAATTAGGAATATTATTAATTTTGATTGGCTAGTGGGGCATGAAATTCAATTACTGTTCATTGAAGTATTGTTTAAATTTTACAAGTTTGTTCTGCAAAATTTAACAAATGAAAAGGAAGTAAAGTGTCTTGTAGTTGAAAGACACAATTGGCATTATTATTCTGTAATTATAGTTACCCTTATATTTCATTACCTTTTGAAATCTTGTCCCCAAGAAGGGAAAATTATAGAAATAAGAATAGAATAGAATAAACCTGAAGATAGTTTGACTGGATCACTTGCATCAATCCAGCAAGTTCTTGAAATCAGAATTTTATGGCAATAATCCTTAATCTAAAAAGGTTAGGCACACGGTTTTATTAGATCAATCTCATTCAATCATTCTATCAAAGATAGAGCCTCTCCTCTGAAAGGTTGATGTCAAATCATGCATCATTTTGATTTAAACTAGAATTTGCCTTCTCATTAGTTTCGCTGGTATCTAAAGAACTTTATATTCTTTACAGAGATGAAAATAGCAGCTCAATCTTCTCTTTGATACCTCCAATTTCTGTATGATGGATTACAGTTATTTGGAGAACATCTACAATTTTCTAATCAGCTTACAAAAATATAGAATAAATTATTGGTTTTTATTAAAAGATTGTAATTTCATTTTATAAGCCTTAATTTTCTACACATATGAAAAAATTCTGTGACTTTATTTTGGCTTCACTTGAGTTAGAATAAAAATTTGCACATTTTACTGTAACTTTGTACATCTGCATTCATAAACAGCCTTTCCTTTTACTTAAAAACTTTGCTGACATAAAGCACAATGAGCAATAAAAGGCTTATCACTGCATAGGTGTGGTCAACAACAAATTATTTCAATTTGGCTTTATTTTCAACCAAGTAATAAATATTAAATAATTAAATAAAATGAATAAGTGTTGAATTCTATTTTTTATCTTAGATTACCTAAATTTACCTTCTTTTATTCATGAAATAGTGTCAAATTTAGTCTAAATGCACAATCCAATACTAGCTGACGACCTCAGGCAATTCATTTATGTACTATTTCAATAATCTACTTCAGAATGATTTCACCACACTCAAAAAACATAATTGAAATATTCCTAAAATTTTCTAATTCCAAAATTTTTCCAAATGCATAGCTATTGTTTAAATATAGAATATTTAAATCTCGTATGTAGCCACCACACACACCATACACACTCAAATAGAACTTTTAGTATTTTGAACTTAGCCATGATTCAAATAGGATTTACACACAAATGGTACTTTACTATTTTAAGAATCTTCATTGTACAGATCCAACTGTTTTAGATCTCACAGGATAATACTGAAAACAAACAAGCAAAAACCTGTGAAATTCAACCAGTGTCCTTGATCACTCCAACTAGAAATGGAAAATTGTCTTAAAAATATGTCTTTATATTCTCCACTAGCCATTACCTCCTCCTCACCCAACATTTTTACTTAAAAATTGAAAGATAGAGATTTTAAAAAGCATACTATTAGATCAAAAACTAAAATTAATTTCTTCTGATTCACCAGCAATTAAAAATTAGACATACTGTGTGTTTTATGTATCTTAATATCAACTTTCCAAAGCAATCATTTACATCATAAAACATACTCATTTTAGGTAAATCTTTTCTTGAGTTTGTTTAAAAATATATGCAATGCTTCACCAATAATCAAGATAAGAAAATTTATAACTCCTTTGTGCTTATTTCCAAGTAATCATCATCTTCTGCACCCAGCCCCAGAAAATAACTAGACTGTTTTCTTTCAATATATTACTGGAAATGTCTTAAGATGTATACATCTAACCAGGTTCTAGTTTTTGTCAATTATGAAAAAGTGTATTAGGCATATACATGTGCAAGTATTGTGCAAATATATTTTCTTCTTTTCTTTGAAAGAAAGACATATAAATGAAATTGCTGGGTCATACGTAAGTACATGTTTTACTTTATAAAACTTCAACATCATTTTCAAAGTGGATAAACTATTTTATATTTTCATTAGTGAATGAGAGTTCTAGGTGATACACATTTGTGTCAACTTAGTAGTCGTTCAATTTTAGCCATTTTATGCCTCTGTACTGATATGTTACTGTATTTTTACTTGAATTTCCCTATTGATTAATGGTGTTAGGCTTTTTGTTTTTATTTTTTTAATTTAATTTTATTGGTACATTTTAGGTATACCATATAATGGCATTCATCATTGGAAATTTGCACCTTTACATAATCTCTCTTGGTTCTTATTTTTCCCCTTCCACTGCCCTCCCTTCAACTCCTCCATCCCTCCCTATTTACAAAGACTTTGTTTACATTTTTTATTTTCTCATATTAATTCCACTCCCTTCTTCCATTTCTCCTAGCCCTCACACTTTCTCTTACATTTTGCCCCTTTTTGCCAGGGATTTAGCTCAGTGGTTCCTCTGCCTGCTTTGCAAGCACAAGGACCCGGGTTTGATCCCCAGTACCAAAAAACCAAAAAAAAAAAACAAACATTTTGCCCCTTTTCTTCCTATTTAACATTATTTATTATACGTTTTAGTCCTTATTTACACTTTCAGTTTCTCACACTAAAGAAACTATTTGGTATTTACACGTGTGTCCTATTTATTTCACTTAAGATCACCTCAATGTGCATCCGTTTAACTATAAATATCTCTAATTTCCCACTTTTTATGGCTCTATTTTATTTAAAAAAACATATTTTCTTTATCCAGTCTCAAGCGGATGGGCATTTGGGTTGTTTCCAACTTTTAGCTATTAAAAACTGTGCTGCTATGAACATGGGTGCACATATATGACTGTGGTATGATTCTTTTAATTCTTTGGGGAAGATAACCAGAAGAGGAATAGCTGGGTAAAATGGGACTTCCAGTCCTAGTTCTTGGAGGTATCTCCATACTGATTTCCACAGTAGTTGCACCAGTCTACATTCCCACCAGCAGTAGAGCAGTGTTCCTCTTTCCCCACAGCCCTGCCAGCATTTTTTATTGGCTGATTTCATGATAGCAGGCATTGTTTCTTCAGCATTGTTTTCATTTACATCTCTCTAATGACCAGTGGTGTTGAACATTTTTTCATATGTTTACTTGATATTTCTACTTCTTTGTCTGGGAAATGTCTGTTCCTTTCAGATGCCCATTTTTGGATTGGGTCATTAAATTTGGAAGGTCTGATTTTTTAAGTTCTTTATAGATTCTAGATAGTAAACCTTTGTCTGAGGGACAGCTGGTAAAAATTTTGTCCCTCATTGTTTGTTGTCTCTTCACACTGCTGGTGGTTTCTCTTGCTGTGCAGAGCTTTTTAATAAGAAGAGATCCCACTTGTTGATTGTTTATGATACTTCACGGGCAATTGAGGTTTTGTTGATAAAATATTTTCCTACACCAATGTCTTCAAGAGTTGTACCTAACCTCTGTTCCAGCTGGTTCAGCATTTCTGTTTTGATATTTAGATTTTTAATTCATTTCAATTTTAGTTTAGTACATGGTAAGACATATAGGTCTTGTTTTAATCTTTGACAAGTTGAGACCAAATTTTTCCAGCACCATTTTTAAAGAGGCTATCTTTCCTCCAGTGAGGGTGTTTGGCTCTTTTGTCAAAGATGAGGTGGCTGAGTGGGTCTGGAGTTGTTTCTGCATCTTCTAATATGTTCCATTGGTCCTCAGATCTGTTTCTTTGCCAGTCCCATGCTGTTTTTATCAAAGTAGCTTTTTAGTACAGTTTCAGTTTTGAGGTTGTGATATTCCCTGCCATGCCTCTGTTGCCTAGAATTGCTTTTGCTACTCTGGGTCTCTTCTTGTTGCAAACAAATTTTTGAAATGTTTTCTCAAGGTTCATGATGTATGCTGCTGGAATTTCAATTGGGATTGCACTGAATCCATGTAGCGGTTTTGGAAGTATGGCCATTTTCACTATACTGATCCTTCCTACCCAGGAGCAGGGGATGTCTTTCCATTTTTTGATATCATATTCAATCTCTCTTTTCAGAGTGCAATAGTTTTCAGAGAAGAGGTCTTTGATTTGTTTCATTAGGTTGATTTCTAGCCATTTCAATTTTTTATATGCTATTATGAAAGAAATTTTTTGCCCTATTTCTCTCTCAGTGAGTCTGTTTTTGGTATAGAGGAAAGCTATTGAGTTTTGTGTGTTGACCTTGTATCCAGCTGCTTTACTGAATTTGGTAACTAAGTCTAGAACACTTTTGGTGGAGTTCCAGGCATCTTCTATATAGAATATCATGTCATCTGCAAATAATGACAATTTGACTTCTTCATTTCTGATCTTTATTCTTTTTATTTCTTTCTTTTGTCTAATTGCTAATGTTTACAAAAGTATATTGAACAGGAATGGTGATAGCTCCTTGTCATGTTCTTGATTTTAGTGTGAAGGATTTCAGTTTTTGACCATTTAGTATGATATTGGCTGTTGGTTTTTCAAAGATGGCTTTTATCAGATTGAGGAAGAGACCATCTATTCCAATTTTTGGAAAGGTTTTTATAAATGCATGTTGAATTTTGTAAAATGATTTTTTTGCATCTATTGAAATGATCATATGGTATTTATCCTTGCTTCTATTAATATAGTATATTACATTGATTGATTTGCATATGTTGAACCATCCCTGAATCCCTGGGATGAATCCCACTTGGTCAGGGTGTATGATCTTCTTGATGATCTTCTGCATTCTATTTGCCAGTATCTTATTAAGGATTTTTGCATCTATATTCATTAGTGAGATTGGCCTATAGTTGTCTTTTTTGGTTGGGTCTTTCTCTGCTTTGAGGATCAAAGTGATTCTTGCTTCCAGGAATGAATTTGGGAGTATTGCTTCCCTTTCAATTTGACTGAAGAGTTGAAACAGTAGTGGCAGTAGTTCCTCTGTAAATGTCTTGTAGAAATCAGCAGTGAAGCCATCAGCAACTGGACTTTTCTTAGTTGGTAGGTTGTTAATTACATTTTTAATTCCATTGATTGATATTGGGTCATTTAGAATTTTTAGGTCTTCTTCATTCAACTTTGGTAATTCACCCGTATCTAGGAATCTGTCCATTTTTTATGTATTTTCCATCTTATTGTTGTATAGATTCTCAAGTAGTTATTGTTGATCCTCTGGATTTCTTTTGGGTCCAGTGTAATTTCACCCTTTTCATTCCTAATTGCATGGATTGGGGCCTTTTATTTCCTTTTTTTGATAAGGTTTGTCAATTTTGTTGATTCTTTCAAAGAACCAACTCTTGGCTTCATTGATTTTTTGTATTGTTCTCTTAGATTCCATTGCATTCATTTCTGCCCTGATCTGTATAATTTCCTTCCTTCTATGGGCTTTGGGTTTGTCCTGCTCTTCTTTTTCTAGAAGCCGAGGTTCAGCTTCAGGTTGTGTAATTGAGTTCACTCTGTTTTCCTAATATGAGTATTCACTGCTATAAATTTCCCTTGTAAGGGTCGGGGATTTAGCTCAGTGGTTTCACCGCCTGCTGCGCAAGCACAAGGACCTGAGTTCGATCCCCAGTACCAAAAAAAAAAAAAATTTCCCATGTAAGACTGCTTTCACTGTGTCCCATAGATTTTGATATGTTGTATTGGCATTATCATTTAGTTGTAGGAATTGTTTGATTTCTTCTTTAATTTCCTCTGTGACCCTTTGGTTATTCAGAAGTGTGTTGTTCAGTTTCCATGTGTTTATGGAATTCTTGCAGTTTCTTTTGCTATTAATCTCCAATTCATTGCACTATGGTCTGACAATATACAGGGTATAACTTCAATTCCTTTGCACTTGCTTAAACATGTTCCATGAGTTTGTGGTCTATTTTAGAGAATGATCCATGTGCAGCTAAAAAGAATATGTATTCTGATTGTGTAGGGTGGAACAGTGTAAACATCTGTTGAGTTCATTTGTTCAAGGGGTTGATTGAGTTCTAGTATATCGTTGCTTAATTTTTGTCTAGTTGATCTATCTATTTGTGACAGTGGAGTATTAAGGTACCCTGCTACTATTGTATTAGTGCTTATATGATTTTTCATGTACTTTAGTACTTGTTTTATATAGTTGGCCTCACTAGTGTTTGGTGCAAATATATTAATGATTGTCATCTCTTCCTCTTGGATTGTTTCCATTACAAGGATGTAGTACCCTTCTTTGTATCTCTTAATCAGTGTTGGTTTGAAATCCACTTGATCTGCAAAGAGGATAACTACTTCTGCTTTTTGGGGTGTTCTTGTCAAATGGATTATTGTTTTCCACATTTTAAATTTCAGTTTATGAATTTCTTTTTGAATTAAGTGTGTTTCTTGTATGCAGCATATTGTTGGATCTTGCTTCTTGACCCATTCTGGCAATCTATTTCTTTTGATTGGTGAATTGAGACCATTAACATTGATTGCTATTACTGATATGTATTGACTTATCCTTGTCATAACTTTTTGTTTTAGTTGGATTCTCCCCCTTTGTGTTTAACTTCTTGTCATGTCAGATGTATTCATTCTGCTGGAATTCCTGATGTTGTGACCTGTGTTGCATTTTCCTAGGATACTATCTAAAATTTTTGGAGTGCTGGTTTGGAATTCATGAAGCTCCTAAGGTCCTCCTTGTCATGAAAATATCTTATTTCTCCATCAATTTTGAAAGATAGATTTGCAGGGTATATCAATCTGAGTTGGAGGTTGTTTTCCTTTAGGGCTTGAAATACATCACTCTAAGCTCTTCTTGCCTTGAGGGATTGCATTGAGAAGTCTGCTATGATTCTGATGGGCTTCCCTTTGTATGTGAATTGTTTCTTTTTTCTAACTGCTGGTAGAATTTTGTTCTTCTGTTGGGTTTCTGAAATCTTAACTATTATATGCTGAAGTGTAGATTTTTTATCCCTCCTGGAGTTGGCATCCTTAATGCCTCACTTATCTGTATGTTAAGTTCTTTTCCCCTACTTGGGAAGTTTTCTGCCATCCCTTCTGGGAAGAGTTTTTTTATGTCATCTGCACTCTCTCCTGTTTCTTCATTGACTCCAATCATTCTCATGTTATTCTTCTTTGCATTATCCAGCAGCTGCTGGATTGATTTCTTATGGTCCCTTGCTATTTTAAAGACATTTTTCTTTTCCTGGTCACTAATTGCAATCTTATCTTCTTTATCTGAAATTCTGCCCTCACATTTGCTCATTCTGCTGCATAAACTTTCAATGGAGTTTTTAATCTCCTGGAAATCTGTTTGCATCTATTTTATGAATTCCATTTTTTTCCTATGTTGGGATTCCATCATGTTCCTCGGGTTCTCTATTTTTTTATCTGTGTCTTTCATTAATCATGTCTTGCATTTTGTTCACCATGTCTGCTGTTATCTGAGGAACTATTTCTGATTTCATTTTTTCCATATCCTCTTTTGTTGCCAGTTTAGGGAGTCCAGGTGGTTGGGTATCAGATTGTTCCATCTCTTTTCCCTTTGGTGTTGCTGTAGGTGATCTGAAAGTCTGGTTTTGAGGCTTGTTTACATGTCTTCTCATTGGGGGCGGGGGTGATGCTGGTGCCCACGTGGCTCACCTCCTATGCACTGGGAGTGATGATATGGTGGCCCAGGAGCCTCCTCCTCTGCTCTGGGAGAAGTTGTTCAGCAGTTGGGAAGCATCCTCCTCTGTGCTGGGAGCAGTGCCATGGCATCCCGGAAGCCTATCCTCTAGGCATTTTGTTATAATATATACCCATTCTGGTAATTTGTATAATCTCTCTTGTGAAGTGTCTACTCAAATCACTTATCCATTTTTTATTGATTGAATTTTATGTTGTCTTATTGGATAATAAGAATACTTAAATTTATTACATACACAACCTTTGTAAAATACGTGATGCAAAACTATTTTCTTCCAGTCTGGATTTTATTTTCCTATCAAGGTCTAATAAAAGTATAAATTTTAATTTTGATAAGGTTCAGTTAAGCCTTAGTTTTCTTTTATAGCTTTGGCTTTCTGTGTCTTAACTAGGAATTATTTTCTAACATAAAGAATTAGAAATTGTCACTTCTTTGAGAAAAACTAGTTTCAGTTGTCATATTTAGGTTTATGAATCATTTTGAGGGTATTTTGGTATATTTTTCCAAGTAAAAATTGAGCTTTCTTTTTTTCTTTTTGGTACCGGGGATCGAACCTGGGACCTTGCACTTGTGAGGCAGGTGGTGGAACCACTAAATCCCCAGCCCAAGCTTTATTTTTTTTAATATGGCTATGGAATTAGTTTGACATTATTTTTTTTTTGAAAAATTTTCTTTCTCTATTAAATTATATTGCAACTTTGTTGGAAATCAGTGGAACATATAATGAGGATTTATTTTTTATTCCTTTCTCTACTCAGATTTGTATTCTATTAGTTGGTCAACTATGATTATTTTAATGAATTTTATTAATAGAGCTTTCTAGATAGGTAATTAGTGTGATGTTTTATGTCAAAATTTCTTTTATCATTCCAGATATTTTTACAGTTTTGTATTAATTTTACAATTTATCAACCTTTTCAAGAAAGACTACTGAAATTTTAATAGAGACCAAATTAAATATAGATTAATTTGTGAAAACTTAAATGTTTATCAATAATTAGTCACTAAGTCAAGAACATAATATAACTCAGTTTATCTAAGTTACCTTTAACATATTTCAGAAAATTTTTTGCTGTTATGCAAAGGAATTGCACATCTTCTGTATGTATACCCAGACATTTGATAATTTTACACAAAGAACATTTTATTGCAATTGTCAGTTCTTTATTAGTAGTATACAAAATCACAATTACCTTGATGAATAAATATCTCATCTTGCCACTTTGTTAGTAGTGTTTTCAAAGATTCCTCAGACTGTTATGCGTTAGCAATCATATTATGCACAAAGTAGATATATATGCATTTTTGCCTTTATTTTTCACCTTTTTAAGAAGACAAAGAACTTTAGAGAAATGCTCAGTAGTATTGTTAAGCTTGAGCATCTTTTCTCTGGTAAATTAAGTGATTCTATGGACAAAAGTGTCCATAGGCTAATCCTCAAAACCATGACAATGATAACTGATGTTATAGTTTAGATCTAGATTGTCCCCCTGAATACTCATGTGTTTAGATATTGGGCTTCTGAAAAGTGATTTGATCATGTAGACACTATACCCATTAGCAGAATAATCCACTGATGAGTTCACAGCTTAATGTGCGTTAAGAACTGTGGTCTAGGATGAGACCTGCAAGGGTATATCTCCCACCTCAGCTGGTTCCATTGCTCTCTGCTTTCTTGTCTCTGCTTGCTTGTCATGAGATGAGCAGGTATCCTCTGCCTGGGCCCTTTCACAATGCCTTTTCTGCTTTGTAGCCACCCAAGTATGGACTTAAACTGTAAAACTCATGAGCCAAAATAAACCTCTCCTACTGTAAGTAATGAGCACTAAGTATTTTTGTCCAAGTGATGAGAATGTGATTATGGTAGATTTTAGTGTGAGAAAATCAGATTTTTGCTGTGTTTCTACCTGACAGCGTACTAAAAAAGAAGCCTGTAGAAGTGGTTCATGGGAAAAGTTTGGAAAGGTTTGGAGATGTTATCTAGGGAAGCCCTAGAATGCTATAAGCCAAACTTGACAAGAGATTCTGATGGGAACTCAGAAGACCAGAATGCCAATACAAATGTGGATTACTATCCAGGCTCAGGAAGTTTCAGGTGGGAAGGACTCCATTGAAAGTTAAACTACATATCATGTGTATTACACTGTAGCAGAAAATCTGGCTATATTTTTCCCATGTCCTGAGACTTTGGAGGAGACTCAGATTAAAGGCAGTGGACTAATTAATCTGCACAGAGAAAATTATAAGACAGCTCAATGTTTGGGTTGTGACATGGGTACTACTGGCTGCTTTTAGCAAGATTTACAGTGCAAGAATGGTGGTGTGGAACTAAGCTGTGTGGCTGCAGGCAGATCCAGCTAGGGCCCTGCCCTGACCCCAGCCACTTGGGCACACAGGTCCAAGCCAAAGGCTTATCTGGAAAAGAGTTCCACAGGCACATAAGCATTAGCCAGAAGCCTGCCCCAATACCATTGGCAAGTGCATACAGATCTCACTGAGCAACAATATGGACCAGAGTGGTGTGGTTTCAGGCAGGTCCAACCAGGGCCTTCCCCCAACCCCCACTGCTTGGGCACACAGGCCCAAGCCAAGGGCCTTCCTGCAAAAGAGATGCACAGGTACACAAGCAACAACCAGAGGATCACCCCAATATCAATGGTAAGTGCTCAGAGACCCTAGCCAGAAGCTTGCTCAGACACCAGGGACTGGAGTGCAGCCCCCAGCCAAAGACCCTCCCAGACAACAGCTATGTAGGGGGACAGGCCCTAGTGAGATGCACACCTTGATACCATCCCAAGTGTGCACAGGCCTCAGCCAGAAGCCCACCCAGACAAGAGGTAAGCTCATGGACTCAGAAGGCAATCATTCTGAACCAAGGAATTAGTGTACTGTTGAGCAGCAGAGAAAAGGCCATGCAGTGGCTTGCTGAGAATTGAAGACCACTGGGTAAGCAAAAAGTTGCCTCAGCAAAGCTCAGCAGGATGCATATGTTGAAATGAGAAGACACATAAACAAGACTCAAAACCAGACTTCCAGATCACCTACAGCAACACCAAAGGGAAACAAGATGGAACAATCTAATACTCAACCACCTAGACTCCCTGAACTGACAATGAAAGTGGATCTGGAAAAAATGAAATCAGAAATAATTTCTCAGATAACAACAGAGATGTTGTCCATAGTGAAAGACATTATTAATAAATCTAGAGCAGACACAGATTTTAAAAAAATAGAGGAGATGAGGAAATGATGGAATCCCAACATAGGAAACAAATGGAATCCATAAAAGAGATGCAAACAGATTTTCAAGAGATTAAAAATCCCATTGAAAGTTTATGTAACAGAATGAGCCAATGTGAGGACAGAATTTCAGATATAGAAGATGGGATTGCAATTACTGACCAGGAAAAGAAAAATGTCTTTAAAATAGCAAGGGACCACAAGAAATCAATCCAGCAGCTTATGAATGATGCAAAGAAGAATAACATAAGACTGCTTGGAGTCAATGAAGAAACAGAAGAGAATGCAGATGACAAAAAAACTGTTCACAGAAATAATGGCAGAAAACTTCTGAAATAGGGAAAAGAACTTGCTGTGCAGATAAGTGAGGCATAAAGGATGACAGCTCCAGGAGGGATAAAAAGAATCTACACTTCAGCATATAATACTTAAGATTCCAGAAACCCAACAGAAGAACAAAATTCTACAAGCAGTTAGAGAAAATAAACAAATCACATACAAAGGAAAGCCCATCAGAATCACAGCAGACTTCTCAACACAGACCCTCAAGGCAAAAAGAGCTTGGAGTGATGTATTTCAAGCCCTAAAGTAAAAGAACCTCCAACTCAGATTGATGTACCCTGTAAAACTATCTTTCAAAAATGATGGAGAAATAAGATGCTTTCATGACAAAGAGCACCTGTGGAACTTCATGAATACTAAACCAGCACTTCAAAAAATTTAAACAATATCCTAGGAAAAGACAATGAGGATCACAACCCCAGGAAGCCCAGCAAAATGAATCCATCAGGCATGACAAGAAATTAAACACAAAGGAAGTGAATCCAACAAAAAGAAAAAGTTATGACAAGGACAAGTCAATACATATCAGTTATAACCATCAATGTTAATGGTCTCACTTCACCAATCAGAATGGGTCAATAAGCAAGATCCAATAATATGCTGTATACAAGAAAGGTACAAATTTCCAATGATGAATGCCATTATATTGTACACCTAAAATGTACTGATAAAATTAATTTTTAAAAGATTTGTAGTGCAAATCAGAAGTAAATGACAGAGCCTAATGATTTGAAATATTTGAAATTATTTAGTTCACTAGAAAGAAAGTGCCTACAAAGGTGGAACAAAGAAGAACATTGTTGCTGAAAAAACTACAATTGAATAAAATAAGTTAAATACTTAGCACAGGATAATAAGAAAGATTCCTTCAGGGCTTTCAAAAATCAGCACAATCCCACCTTTCCCCTTCTTAAGCATAGAAATCCATACAGCTTCATCTTAGAAGAACATCCCTAGGCACCCTGCTCAAGAAGGGCTCCCAAGGTCATTTGTTTCTCGGGGTTTGTTTCATACTGTTCGATAAACCAGGCACTTATAGTTCATTGCAAACATGATCCAATGAGGCCAGGCTACTGCTTAAACTGACAGTAGACACTGGTATCATTGATGTAGTGCCAGTTTAACGGATTCACAAAATGTAATAATTGTGGGTTCAGGAAGACTTTCACCTAGATTTCAGAAGGTCTGGAAGGCTAGGTAGGGTTCCCCTGAAACAGCAGTGCACAGAGCTACAAGAGTGAAGCCAAACACTGAGGAAGTTTGAGGGGCCCAGAACATGAACTATTCATTGAAGAAAGCCACAAGAAATGAATAGAATCACTCCAGGAAGAAGGCCATAAGTGCTGCAACTGGCAATGCCATAGAGCCAGGGTCACCCATTACTTTAGAGATCACATCTTGCCATAACTTGTCCTATGTTTTGCACATGAAACCACGGGATTCAATGTTTGTCCTGCTGGTTATGGTCTTGCTTTGATCCCATTCCTTTCTATCTGTGTTTACCCCCTTTAGAATGGGAATGTTTACCATGTGTTATTGTATAAGTTGATTAAGTTAAAGATACTGAGATAAGATATTTATCTTGAATTGTTCAATTGGGCCTGATTCACTTATAAGGCTCATTTATAAAAGTGGAGCAGAAAGTCAGAGAAGATAGTTGATGCTTTGCTAATGTTTGAAAATGGAGGAAGGGAAGGTAAGTTCCATGAAGCAAGAGCAGAACCAGGAAAACAAACAAATTGTTCATAAGAGCTTCTAGAAAGAATACAGCCCAGACCCATTTTAGAGTTCTGATTTCTGGTACTAAAAGATAATAAATTTGTATTCTTTATGCCACATATTTTGTAGTAATTATTTATAGCAGCAATATGACACTAATACTCTTGCCACATTTCTTAAACGGAAAGTGTTTGTTTTTTTCATTAAGTGAAGCGTTAGTTGTAGGATGTTTCCACTTGATTTTATTAGGTGCCAAATGTTGGTGCTTCTTATTCTGCTATTTTTAAACTATTATCTAATATTATTTTCTTTCTGCTTGAAAAATACTAGTTTTACTATTTCTTGTAGCGAAATTCAACTTTTGTCAAAAATCCTTTTCTCTTCTATTTTATAGAACATTTTGTGAAATTTAAAATTATAACTAGACAATGTTTTGCTTTGGCATTTTAAAGATAGCATCATTAGGATTTCATATTTTCTAAGATGTTTCTTGCTATTCTTTTCTTTGTACTCTGTAAAAATGTGCCTTTCCTTTTCATTAGTTTCAGCATGTTGATGAACATGTATTTTGTGTTTTATTCATGTGCATATTTGCACTTTCTTGCCAGGGACTCATTGAGAATTTTGTGTGTATTTATCATTTTAATCAAATTAAGAAATAATTTGATAATAATTTTTCACCTCTTCAGATACTTTATCTCTCTCATTATCTTTTCTAGTTATTTGAATCTAATCACACTTTTATTAGAATGCTCAAAATTGTTCCACAGTTCACAGAGGCCAATCATTTTATAGTCTTTTTCTCTATGTTTCATTTATTTCTTCTAATTCTCTGATCCTTGCTTCTTTAGCTTTAATTTTGCTAGTATTCTATCCAAATTTTATGTGTTGTACTTTTAACCTTGGAAGTTCTGCTTGATTCATTTAAAAAATCTTCCACTTTCTATTCATCAAACTCATTATTTTCTTAAAGTATTTGAATGTACTTAAAATTGAAACTTTAATATACTCATACACATATCTTTCATTTCTGAGTCTTTTCCTGCTGACTCTCTTCCAGCTTTGAGTTACAATTTTTTTGCTTGCTGGAGAGTCTAATGATAGTTGGATCTAAGATGTTATGAATGTTACATTTTGGATTTCTTTACAGAGCGATAGGCTTTCTCTTTCCAGGTAGCTAATTTTCTTATAGGTTGATTTGATCCCTGAAATCTGTTTGGAAAACTATTGGGGCAGGGGCCATGCCCACAGCAGCGACCCACTTAGCCCTCCAGAGAGAGGTCCTAGACCACCAGGAGCCCCACTCTGTCCAGCCTGTGCCATGCCCACCAGTGACCAACCAGAAGGTGAGGACCCCTCACTACTGGCCATACCCACAGTGGCGACATGCTTAGCCATGCAAGCACCTGCAGGCCTCACCCCTTTGCCTCTGGTCTCCTGGCTATACCACTACATAGTTCCACACTACAAAGGTGCAGAGAACACCAGACCACCCTACTTGGTAAGTTGGAGGGATAATCACCTCCCATCAGAACCTGGTCTATCTTCAGGGGAAGGGCAGCTAGAACCTGCACAAGAACTTTGAAGAGTTCAACCCTGCAGGAGGACAGGGGACTCAATTTAGGACTTGCAGCCAGATATCTGCCTGAGTCCTATGGGTCTGCAACTGGCTGACTGAGACTCATTGACTTATATCTGCACACTACTGCCCACGTTGTCTATTGTGACAGCAGAGACATGCCCTGAAGGAGGCCCTTAGTTTTTATCTTTTATTTGTTATTTTCAAAATTATTATTATTATTGGGGTTTTTTGCTCTTATTTTAATTTTTTGCCTATTCTTCAAATTTTTATTTTTCTCTTCTTTTTTTCTTTCTTTTCTCTTTCCTTTCTCACACTCGCTGTCTTGCTGTCTCACGTTGTTCTTCATCTCCCTTTTTGTTCCTGTTCTGGCCCTAATTCAGGTTTCTCATTTATTTTTTCTTCTTTATATTTTCTTCTCTTGCCTATGTCCTCTGGCCTCACTGGTAACCTTTCCTTATCCTTCTACCTATCTATGCCTCCCTCCCTAACTCCTTCTAACTCCCCATCCCAAAGGGTAAAGTTGCTATATTGAAGAGTTTATTCACTATAAACATATGTTGAGTTGTTCCTCCATTTTAATTTAATTCACACAGTTAAAGGGGATGGATTAATAACTACCACAAACTGTCATTCTAAGATGTACTTGATGCTATGGTGTTGCTGATTCTATCACCTGGGCTAAGGTGTTGTGATTGATCTAATCAGTTTCCCTTCTTGGTATAATGAAAATGAGATAGCCTCAGTCATTAGAGAATTAGAGACTCAAAACCTAAAGACCAGCTATATCTGGAAGACATCTCTGAGAAGCAATCATTCCATAAGGGTTCTAAATACAAGCAACAAAGATACTTAAAATAAGCAATTTTGAAGTATCAACCCAGGAATTAAATCAAGGACAGTACCTCCAAAACAAAAATTAGAAGACATTTAAGCAAGTCACAGACTCAGACTTCCGCCCCACCAAAAGCAAATTCGGGGAAACGAGGTGGAAAAGTCTGATAATCAACCACCTGGACACCTGAACTGATTATATCAAAGGAAGTAACAAAACAGATGAATGAGGCTCTAGAAAAATTCAAAACAGAAACAATTTCCCAGATAACTACAGAGATGGTGAGCAGAGTGAAAGACATGATTAGAGGCTCTAGAACAAAAACAGGTAAAAAAAATAGATGAGCTCAGAACCATCCTGGAAGCCATGACTGCCCAGCATAAAAAAGAAATGGAAACCTTGTTTGCTCAATATAAGAAAAAATGGAGTTCATGAAACAGATTCAAACAGATGTGGAGGAGATTAAAAACTCCATTGAAAGTATTTCCCAGCAGATCAAGGGAATGTGAAGATAGAATATCAGATATAGAAGACAGAATTACAGTTAATGACCATGAAAACGGAGATTTCTTCAAAATAGTAACAGACCAGGAGGAATCAATCCACCAGCTGATGGAAAGAAGAATAACATAGACTGAAGAATAACAAAGAAGAATAACATAAGACTGATAGGAGCCCACTAAAAGCAGGAGAAAGTACAACTGGCATAAAAAAAAAAACTGTTGACAGAAGAGTAGAAAATTTTCCAGACAGAGGTAGAGAATTGGGCATATAGATAAGTGAAGCATATAGAACTCCAACTAGCCATGATCAAAAAGAGTCTACACCAAGACATATAATACTCAAGATCCGAGAAACCCAACAGAAGAACAAAATCCTACAAGCAGTTAGAGAAAAGAAACAAATCACCTACAAAGGGAAGCCCATCAGAATCACAGCAGATGTCTCAACACAAACCCTCAAGTCAAGGAGAGCCTGGAGTGAAGTATTTCAAACCATAAAAGAAAATAACTTCCAACCTAGACTGTTGTATCCTGTAAAATTATCTTTTAAAATCAATGGTGAAATTGGATACTTCCATGACAAAGAACACCTGAGAAATTTCATGAACACCAAACTGGCACTCCAAGCAATTCTAACCAATATCCTAGAAAAATACAATGAAGGTTACAATTCCATGAGACCCAACAGAGGGAAGCCACCAGGGCAGGCAAGAAAGTGAAGGGAAAGGGGAAAAAATAAGAAATAAAAGAGCCAACAACAGTAAAACATCATGACAAGGATGAGTCAATAACTATCAATTATAAACAATTTTAATGACCTCAATTCACAAATCAAAATAAATAGACTGGCAGAATAGATTAAGAAACAAAATCCAACACTATGCTGTGTACAAGAAACACACTTAACTCAAAAAGAAATACATAGGCTGAAAGTAAAATGATGGAAAACAGTTCTCCACATAACAGAAACCAAGAAAAAAGCAGGGGTAGCCACCTTATTCGCAGACAAAGTAGATTTCAAACCGAAACTAATTAAGAGAGACTGTTGGTGGTCTCTCTAGAGGGACACCTGGAACCCCAGAAAGCACCGACTTTTACAAAAAGAAAAGGAGACAGCCTGGGAGACGAACAGCAGTTTAATTCCTCTGGCACTATTCAACAATCACAAAGGGAAGAAGCAAGGCTTTTATACATGTAGGAAAGCAGCTTAGTTATTCTGGCTATCGTCTTTCTGATTTTAACCTCTGGTGACAAATGACTTTAAGTGACTCATAAAAGCTACAGGAGAATTCACAAGTCCCCTGTTTCTGCTCATCAATCCCGTACATCAAAGAACACACCGCAGCCCTCTTCTTATCAGATGGTATCAAGAGAACAGGATGGCTTTAGCCAAAATCAAGCCCACCAGCCCACCACAAACATCACAGATGTGCATAGTGAGTCATATCTCTCTTATCACTCATAGGGTCATTGAGTCATGGTCCTCTGATCCCAGAAAACGGTAAATAAGAAAACTAGGAAAACCTGTTTTTCTCCCGTGAGACTTTTACAACATCTCTTAAAATTTTCTGGCATTCTTTTAACAAACAGACTTGTGGAATTTCCCAGAAATGACTTAATTTTCTTAGTTAACAAACTTCTTGTGATCTATTCTTACAACTGGATTGCTGAATTCTACCATTTCCCACAAGAGACAAAGATGGTCACTACATCCTTGTGAAGGGAACAATACAAGAGGAAGAGATGACAATCATAAATATATATGCACCAAATATGGATGCCCACATCTACACAAAACAAATATTAATCGACACGAAACACTGAATAAGCACTAATACAATTGTAGTGGGGGACCTAAATACCTCACTATCACAAATAGACAGATCATCTAGACAAAAAATTAACAATGAAATTGTAGAACCAAGCTATTGAACAAATGGACTTAATAGATGTTTACAGAGTGTTGTACCCCACAAAATCAGAACACACATTCTTTTCAGCTGCACACATGTCATTCTCCTAAATAGACTGCATGCTAGATCATAGGACATTTCTAAGTAAATGTAAAAGAATCAAAGATACCCGCTGTATATTATCAGACCATAGTGCAATAAAATTGGAGATCAATAACATGAGAAACTGCAAAACACATACAAACACATGGAAATTGAATAATACCCTCTTGAACAACAAATGGGTCATAGAGGAAATTAAAGAAGAAACTAGACAGTTTTGACAAGTAAATGATAATGCCAGTACAACATACAGGAATCTATGGGACACAATGAAAGCAGTTCTACATGGGAAATTCATAGCACTGAAGGCCCATATTAGGAAAAAAGAGGTAACTCAAATAAATATCCTAATGCAAAACCTCAAGCTCCTAAAAAAGAAGACCATAGCAAACCAAAAGCTTGAACAGGAGAGGAAATTATAAAGATCAGAGGAGAAATCAATGCAATGGAGACTAAGAGATTGATACAAAAAAGCAATGAATCAAAGAGTTGCTTTTTCAAAAGAATAAATAAAATTGATAAACCTTTAGCCAACCTTATCAAAAAAAAAAGGAAAGAAAAGGCTCAAATCCATGAGATTAAGAATGAAAATGGTGAAGTCACAACAGACCCAGCAGAAATCCAGAGGATCATTAATACCTACTTTGAGAACCTGTACTGTAATAAAATGGAAAACACAGAAGAAATGGACAGGTTCTTTGTTTGGTTTTTTGGGGTTTGTTTTTTTTCTTTTTAGTACCAGGGATCAAACTCAGGTCCTTGCACTTGCACAGCAGGTGGTGAAACCACTGAGCTAAATCCCTGGCCCCGGATAGGTTCTTATATATGTACAAATTGTAAAAGTGAAATGAAGAAGATATAGAAATTCTAAACACCCCAATTACAATGAGTGAAACTGAAAATGTCATAAAAAATTTACCAACAAAGAAAACCCCAGGGCCTGACGGCTTCATGACTGAATTCTGTAAGACATTTAAAGAAGAACTATCACCATTACACTTTGAACTCATCAAGGAAATTGAAAGGGAAGTAATACTTCCAAATTCATTCCTGGAAGCAAGTGCTACTTTCATTCTAAAACCAGGGAAAGGCCCAACCCAAAAGGAGAACTACAGGCCAATCTCCCTAATGATCATAGATGCAAAAATTTTCAACAACATACTGGCAAACAGAATACAGAGTGTCATCAAGAATATCATACACCCTGACCAAGTCGGATTTATCCCAAGGATGCAAGGATGGTTCAACATACATAAATCAATAAATATAATGCACTATATTAACAGAACCAAGGACAAAAATCATATGATCATCTCAATAGATACAGAAAAAGCATTTGACAAAATCCAATACACATTCATGACAAAAACCCTACAGAAAATTGGAATAGAAGGCCTTTATCTCAACCTGATTAAGGCTATTTATGAAAAACCAACAGCCAACATCATACTAAATGGTCAAAAACTGAACACTTTCATGCTAAAATCAGGAAGAAGACAAGGATGGCCACTATCACTACTCCTGTTCAATATAGTTCTGGACACATTAACCACAACAATTAAAAAAGAGAAAGAATTAAAAGGAATAAAGATACAAAAGGAAGAAGCTAAAATGTCATTATTTGCTGACAATATGATACTTTACATAGAAAGCCTAAAAAACTCTGACTAAAGACTTCTAGATTTACTTGACAGATTCAGTAGAGTAGCTGGATACAAGGTCAACACAAAAGTCAATAGCCTTCTTATACACAAATAACAGACTCACTGAGACAGAAATTAGGGAAACAATTCCTTTTACAATAGCATCCAAAACAGTGAAGTATCTAGGAATCAACCTAACAAAGGAAGCAAAAGACCTCTACACTGAAAACTACAGCACTCTGAAAAAAGAGATCCAAGAAGATATAAGAAAATGAAAAGACATCCCTTGCTCCTGGGTAGGAAGAATCAATACAGTGAAAATGGCCCTACTTCCAAAACTATTATATAGATTTAATGCAATGCCAATTGAAATTCCAACAACATACTTCACAGAACTAGAGAAAACAATCCAAAAATTCATTTAGAACCAGAAGAGACCTAAAGTAGAAAAAGCAATTCTAAGCAGCAGAGACATGGCAGGGGGTATCACAATCCCCAACTTGAAACTATACTACAAAGCAACTGTGCTAAAAACAGCATGGGACTGGCAAAGAAACAAACCTGAGGATCAGGTTAGAAGATGCAGAAACAGCTCCAGACATACTCAGCCACCGCATCTTTGACAAAGGAGCCAGCCACCCACACTGGAGGATAGATAGCCTATTTAATAAATGGTGTTGGAAAAACTGGATTTCAACCTGCCAAAGAGTAAAACTAGAGCCATATCTAGCACCCTGCACTAAACTCAGATTAAAGTAGATTAAATATCTAAATATTAAAACAGAAACACTAAACTTGCTGGAAGATAAGTTAGGGAGAACTCTTGAAGACATTGGCATAGGATGACTTTATGAACAAAACCTCAGTAGCACATTTCGGAACTAGTACAAAGAATCAACAACTGGGATCTCATCTTATTAAAAAGCTTCTGCACAGCAAGAGAAACCACCAACAGAGTTAAGAGACAACCTACAATGTGGGAAAAAAATTAGCAGCTGTTGCTCAGACAAAGGACTACTATCTAGAATATATAAAGAACTGAAAAAAATCAGACCCCCCAAATTCAAAGACCCAATTCAAAAATGGCCATCTGAAATGAACAAACATTTCTCAAAGAAGTAAAAGCAGCAAATAAATATATGAAAAAATGTTCAACATCACTGGTCATTTGAGAGATGCAGATGAAAACAACACTGAGATTCCACCTCGCTCCACAAAGAATGTCTGCTATCAAGAAATCAACCAATAACAAGTGCTGACAGAGGTGTGCGGAGAAAGGAACCCTTTTCCATTGTTGGGAGTGTAGTCTGGTGCAACCACTGTGGAAATCAGTATAGAGATACCTCAAAGAACTAGGACTAGAGGCCCCATTTGACCTAGCTATTCCCCTGCTGAGTATCTTCCCAAAAGAATTAAAAGAAGCGTACCACAGTGATATATGTGCACCCATATTTATAGCAGCACAGCTCTATGGCAAAAGCTTGGAAACAGCCCAAGTGCCCATCAACTGGAAACTGGATTAAAAAAATGTGAGGTTTTTTTATAAAATGGAGTACTACTCAGCCACGAAGAACAAGAAACTAGAGACACAGCTAAATGGATGCTTGTTGAGGCCATACTCTCAAGTGAAATAAAGAGGACACACATGTAAATACTGAATAGTTTCTCTAGTGTGAGAAACTGAAAGTGTAAATAAGGATTAAAATGAATAATTGATAATTTGAAATAGGAAGAAAATGTTCAAAGGGGTAGGGGAGGTGGGAGGGGAAGGGGAAAGGAAAGAAGGGAAAGGAAAAACTATGAGAAAATAAAAAAAAATGGAAGCAAAGTCTATGTAACTAGGGAAGGGCAGAGAGGGTGAAGAGCACACAGGTAATGGGGAAAAATGAGAACCAAGATACACCATGTACAGGTACAAGCACCCAATGATAAATGTAAATGTATTGTACACCTAAAATGTACCAATAAAAGAATTTAAGCCAAAAAAAAAACCAAAAAAACTATTGGGGCAGTTCTACAGTAGCCTCGATTCAGCTATATAAAGTCCTACCACTAAGAAAACTTATGCAGAGGTTTTTATATTTTCTCCAGGCATCTCTTTTCTTTTTAGAACTTTCTCTTGAGATTTCTAGCTACCTCAGCTCCCCTAAAACATGACTTCTTTCTCTGTTACTTAGTTAACCTTCTAGGCAATGTTTAAATGCCTTTTCCTTGTAGCTGCTATTATTTTGCCTCTAAGGAAAACAAAGAACTCAAAAGATTTGCATTTTTTTTCCTTTGCTCAAAGGTAGCAGTCCATGTTTCTTCTTATTAAGGGTGCATGTTAGTATAGTGTTGTTTTACACATTTGTCCTGACTTTTATTACCTTATAGGTAGAAAATTTTAAAAATCTTCAATAATGTTGCATAGCCAGGAGAATTATTCTGGGTTCAACTTATACTTAAGAACTCGTTATGACTCTGATGTGAAAAGTCTGGCACATTCAGATAATTTGACTAAATCAACTTTGCAAAAAAAGTAAATGATATCTTGCTTTTGTGTTTCCTTTTTAAAATCTATATGTCTTAAGAGAGGTGCTAAATATAAATCCAATGGTATAAAATCAAAAGTGTCAATCATTTAACATTTCAAATTTTCTTCATATCATTTTCTACTTTCTTCTCACTTCATCCTGTGGAGAAGAGAATGACAAGAATTTTCTTTGAAATATAATTTCCTACAGTAATAGTGTGAAATAATCCTAATTATCCATAACTGTTCCTCTCCTCAGACTACTGTTCAGAGACCACCAAATTGAAAAACTACACCCCTTCCATTCTTAACCCATCATTCTACCTTGTCACTCTGTTCTAACTTCTCATAAAACTTAAAACTATCTAAAAGTACAAAGTTAATTTAGTTTCATCTCTTCCTTCCCCAGGGGAGCTGTGATGTTTTCAGCTGATTCACATCTGAATTTCCAGCTCTCAGAGAAGGGGTAGTATGTATTAAGCAAATATAATAATTTAGAATAAATCAATTATTTGTTTTATTCTTTTTAATATTTTTGTTAGTGTATATTTGAACTATAAAGGAGTTAATACATGTACATAAAATATCTTAATTCTTTTTATATCTCCTTCCACCATACTTCCAGCATATCTTGGTTTCCTTGCCATTTGCAAAAGATTTATCTTCCTAGTTCCCATTATATTTCTTTTATTTGCTCTTTAAATTATTTACACTTTCAGTTTCTGAGGTAAGATAAACCAGGCAATATGTAAGCTTGTGTTTCTGATTTTTTTCACTTAAAATTATTCTCTCAATGTACATCCATTATCCTTCAAATGACTCAAATTTATCGTTTATGACAAAGTAGTACTCCATTGTGTATAAACACATTTTCTTATCCATTCTCTTTCTTGATGGACATATATATAAGTCATTGCCAATTAAATATCAGAAATTGTGCTGCTATAAACATGGATATGCCAGTATTGCTGTAGTATGATGTCTTTAAATCTTTCAGGAAGATAGTATGTTAGTTACTTTTCTCATTGCCCAAACAAAATACCTAATGCCCAAAGCTAAAAGGGGAAAGATTTATTTAGCTCACAGTTTGTAAAGGCTTCAATCCATAATTGGCTGGCTCCCAGGCAGGGTAATGACATGGCAGAGGGGTGACAGTTCATACGGGAGGGACTCTCAACAGCCTCCTTCTGCCTTTGTTTTTTTGGGGTTTTTTTTTTTTTTTTGCAAGGGGGTTGAAACTCTGACCTTGTGCTTGCAAAGCAGGCAGGCAGTGGCACCACTGAGCTAAATCCCACCGCCCTTCTTATTGTATGCACATTACTTAGGGTGAGTAGCACTTACACCCTCAATCTTAGTGCCCTTGAGCCTAGGATTGCACTATGAATCAATTCCAGAAAAAGGTCCCTCTATGACTGCATGAGATTTTGGGAGAACAACCAGACACAAGCCATAAAAGATACACAAAAAGGGAAATTCTAATTTGAGATTTTGAGAACACTCCATACCAATTTCCATAGTTGTTGCACTAGTTTACATTCCTACCAGCAATGTAGAATAGTTCCTTTTTCCATACAGCCTTGCTGGCGAGTGTTATTGTTTGATACCTTAATGATAACCATGCTTTCTGGAGCAAGAGGGAATCTCAGTGTTGTTTTAATTTGGATTTCTCTGATGGCCAGAGAAGTGAAACAGTTTCTCAAGTATTTACTGGTCATTTGTATGTCTTCTTCTGAGAACTGTCTTCATTTCATTTGCCCATTGGGTCATTTATATGAAAGGGGCTCTGATTTTTTATGATTTCTTTATATACTTTATATTCTTAGTATACTTTTATACTCCTAAATAGTAGCTGACAAATATTTATTCTTATTCTGTAGGTTGTCTCTTTACTCTATTTGTCATTTCCTTTGCTGTGCACAAGCATTTTAATTTCATATGATCCAATTTGTTGATTCTTGATGTTATTTCTTTTGCAATTGGGGTTCTCTTCAGAAAGTCTTTGTGGTTATGTCTTCAAGTGTTTTGCTATTTTATCTTTCAGCAGATTAAGTATTTCTGTTATAAAATTTATGTCTTTGAACCATTTTTTATATTATTTTAGTATATACTGAGAGATATTGGTCTAGATTCAATATTCTCTGTGTGTATAGCCAGTTCTCCAGCATTGTTTGTTACAGACTATCTTTTTCCCTGAGGCCCCTATGTTAAAAATCAAATGGCTGGGGCTGGGGTTTTAACTCAGTGGATCTGGCTCCTGCCTCAGAAGTGCAAGTTCCCGAGTTCAATCCCCGGTAACAAAAAAAAAAAAAAAAAAAAAAAAAAATCAAATGGCTGAATGTGACTAGGTTAGTTTTTGCATATTCTATTCTGCTCCATTGATTCACATGTCAGTTTGGGGGCTAATATCATGCTGTCGTCACCACTGCAGCTTTGAAATACAACTTGACATCCAGAATTGTGATGTTTCCTGTTTCACTCTTGCTACTTAGGATTATTTTTGCTATTCTGGATCTATTCTGGTTCTAAATAGATTTTAGAATACAGTAAGTCCTAGACTTATGAAGATTCAAGTTGTGAACTTTCAACAATAGGAATAGACCTCGCATTATGAACATTTGTAGAGGCAAACAAATGATGGAAGTAGTGCACCTGTCTACCTTACCATTTTAAGGTAACTGTAAAATTAAATATAGTTTATTTACAGTTGCACTGTACTGTATTACTATTTTAAGGTAGCTGTAGAAAGAAGTAAAAATAGTTTATTTACAGTATTTGTGTGTGTGTGTGTTTGGCTTTTTATGCTTTACATTGTATATTTGTGTCAAAGGTGTATAAGGCTCATTTTGTCAGGCTTATGAATGAATATGACTTAGGAACATTTTCCCAGAACTGAACTCATTCATTAAGTTGGGGCCTTACTGTAGTTTTTCCTAATTCTATGAGAATTGGCATATTTGATTGGTATTTTGATTGGAATTAAATTAAATCTATATATGTATTTTGGAAATATGACCACTCTGACAATATTGATTTTTCCTATGCAGGAAATGGCATATCCTACCATTTTCTGATGTCCTGTTTGATCTCTTTGTTTGGAGAATGGTAGTTTGTTGTGTTTTTTTTTCCCCTGGTACCAGAGATTAAATTCAGGACCTTGAGATTGTAAGGCAGGCACGGTGCCATTGAGCTAAATCCCCAGCCCAAGTATAGTAGTTTTTGTTATAGATGTCTTTCACTTTTTAGCTAGGTTAATTTCTAAGTATTTAATTGTTCTTGATGCTACTGTGAATAATACCATTTTCCTAATTTCTTTCTTGGTGATTATTGATGTAGGGGAATGGTATTGATTTTTGTGTGTTGATTTTGTTTCCCGTTACTTTGCTGAATATGTTTATTAGTTCTGGAGGTCTTTGGTGAAATTATTTGGTTCTTCTATGTAAAAGATTATGTAATCTGCAAATAACAACAATTTGAATTCTTCCTTTCCTTTATGTATCCCTTTTATTTCTTTCCATTGTCTCATTGTGCAGAGTAAAGGTTCAAGTACTATGTTAAACAGGAGTGATGACAATGGACATCCTTGTCTTATTCCTGAGGAAATATGTTCAGTTTTCCCCTGATTTAATATGATGTTGGCAGTAGGTTTGTCCTAAGTAGGCTATATCAATAGAGATAATGCCCTTGAGTAGTCATTTTCTGGCTGGGGATTTAGCTCAGTGGTTCTGCAGCCTGCCTCACAAGTGCAAGGTCCCAAGTTTGATTCCTGATTCTAAATAAATAAATAAATAAATGGGTCCTTGGTTTGTAAAGGTAAACTAGATCTGGGTTTCTATTAATCATAATTTTAAAAATAGTTATTTTCTTCATTTTTTTAAATGAAGCGATGTTGAAACTGTCAAAGACTTTTTCTTTTGAGATCATGTGGTTGTTATCCTTGACTCTGTTTATGTGATGTATTTCATTTACTGATACATATATGTCACACCACCCTTGCATCCATTGGATGAAGTCTACTTGGCCATGATATATGATCTTGATTTGTTGCATTCTGTTTGCCAATGTTTTGTTGCAATTTTTAAATTTGATCTTCATTAAAGAGATTGGTGTGTAGTTTTCTTTTTTTCAGCTGGGTCCTTGTCTGGTTTTGGAATAAAGGTAATGTTAGCTTCCGGAAATGAGTTCGGAAGTATATTCCCTTTCAATTTTATTAAAGCGTTTGAGGAGCATTTGCATGAGATTTTCCCTGAAGTTATAGAATTCAGTACTGAATCTTCCATCCTGGGGTTTTCTTAGTTGGCAGAGTTTTTAATACCTCCTCAATTTTGGTGACTCTAATTGGACTGCTCAGGATTTTTATGTTTTAGTTCAGTTTTGTGTAATTTATATGTGTCTAGGAATCTGTCCTTTTTCTAGATTCTCCAATTTGTTGGACTTCATAGTAGTTACTAATAACTTCTGGATTTAGGTGGTTTGTTATGATTTCAACTTTTTCATTTCTAGTTGCATTTGATATGGGTCTTTTATTTCTTTCTTTTGGTAAGTTTGGCTGTTTCACTATTTCATTTATTCTCTTAAAGAACCTGCTCTTCTATTCATTGATTCTTTGTATTTTTTTAGTCTCAATTTCACTAATGTGCCTTCTGATCTTTATAATTTCCTTCCTTGTATTAGGTTTGGATGGTTTGGATTTAAACTACTCTTGTTTTTCTAGAACCTTGGGGTGCTAGTACCATGGTTAGGTTATTTATTTGGATTCTGTCTATTTTTCTGATGGGAGCCCTCATAGCAATAAACTTCCTTCTTTGGACCACAATCATTTTGTCCCATACCTTCTCATATGTTTTTGTAGCATTCTTATTTGATTCTAGAAATTATTTAACTTCACCCTTGATATCTTCTGTGACCAACTGAATATTAAAAAGAGTGTTATTTGCCACCCAGGTTTTTGCAGTTTCTGGGAGGTTGTTGTTTTTTGGGGGGTTTTGCCATTGTTTTCTAGTTTCAGTGTATTATGATCAAATAATATATGTATGTGGGATAGTTTTGATTATTTTTGTATTTATTTAAATAAGCTTTATGGGCTAGTATGTGATCTATTTTGGAAAAAGGTTTGTGTTCTGCAGAGGTGAGTATATATTCTGTCGTGGTAGGATGGAACACTCTATAGATAATTCCATTTGTTGGGGGGTTTTTGTCTAGTTGATCTACTTGTGAAAGTGGGGTATTGAGGTACCCCTACTATGGTTGTGTTGATGTTATTTGATCTTTTATTTCTACTACTGTTTGTTTTATGAAGTTAGGTGCATCAGTATTTAGTGCATACACATTTACAATTGTTAAAGCTTCTTGTTGAATTATTCCCTTAACTAATATGTAATTTTTGCCTGTCTTGATTGATTTTAGCTTGAAATCCATTTTTCCTAAAAACCAGATTGATCACTTTGCTTGCTTTCAGGGCCCTAATGTGTAGAATATTATTTCTTTCTTAGAATTTTTAGTCTGAATTTATTTTTGGATTAGATGTACCTCTTGTATTCAGCATATAAAAAGGTTTTGTTTTTTTATCCAATCTGCCAATGTGTACCTTTTTTTTTTTTTTTTGTACCAGGGATCAAACTCAGGACCTTGTGCTTGTGAGGCAGGTGGCAGAACCACTGAGCTAAATCCTCAGCCCCCAGTGTGTGCCTTTTGATTGAAGAGTTGAGGACATATACTTTGAAAGTTTTTACTGAAAGGTATTGACTGATTTCATTGCATTATCTTTGTTGTTTATTCCATTATTTTCCCCTTCTGTTTAACTTCCTTATATGTATATGTATATATATGTACATTTTAGTTATAAAATACATTTACATTTATCATTGGGTGTTTGCACCAGAACATGATGTATCTTAGTTCCTATTTTTTCTCCCATTACCTGTGCACCCTTCACCCCCTCCACCCTTCCCTATTTACACAGAGTTTGTTTCCATTTTTTTTCTCATACTTTTTCCTTTCCTTTCTTCCCTTTCCCCTTCCCTTCCCACCATCCCCAAACCCTTGGACCTTTTCTTATTTCAAATTATCAATTATTCATTTTAATCATTTGTATCCTTATTTACACTTTCAATTTCTCACACTAGAGAAACTATTCGGTATTTATACATGTGTGTCCTATTTATTTCACTTAAGAGTGTGACCTCAATATGCATCCATTTAGCTATAAATGTCTCTAGTTTCTCATTCGTTATGGCTGAGTAGTACTCCATTTTATAAAAAACCCCACATTTTCTTTATCCAATTTCTGGTCGATGGGCACTTGGGCTGTTTCCAAGCTTTAGCTATTACAAACTGTGACACTATAAACAGAGGTGCACATATATCACTGTGGTATGATTCTTTTAATTCTTTGGGGAATATTCCCAGTAGGGGAATAGCTGGGTCAAATGGGACCTGTAGTCCTAGTTCTCTGAGGTATCTCCATACTGATTTCCACAGTTGTTGCACCAATCTACATTCCCAGCAACAATGGAGAAGGGTTCCTTTCTCTCCACACCTCCTCTAGCATTTGTTATTGGTTGATTTCTTGATAGCAGCCATTCTTTGTGGGGTGAGGTGGAATCTCAGTGTTGTTTTCATCTGCATCTCTTGAATGACCAGTGATGTCAAACATTTTTTCATGTATTTATTTGCTGTTTTTACTTCTTTGTCTGAGAAATGTTTGTTCATTTCAGATGCCCATTTTTGAATTGGGTCTTTGAATTTGGGGAGGTCTGATTTTTTTCAGTTCTTTATATATTTTCGATAGTAGACCTTTGTCTGAGCTAAAGCTGCTAAATATTTCTTCCCACATTGTAGGTTGTCTCTTAGCTCTATTAGTGGCTTCTCTTGCACTGCAGAAGCTTTTTAATAAGATGAAATCCCAGTTGTTGATTCTTTGTGCTAGCTCCTGTGCTACTGAAGATTTGTTCAAAAAGTCTTTTCCTATGCCAATGTCATCAAGAATTCTACCTAACTTATCTTCCAGCTAGTTTAGTGTTTCTGTCTTAATATTTAGATCTTTAATCCACTTCGATCTTAGTTTAGTGCACGGTGATAAGTATGGGTCTAGTTTTAATCTCTGACAGGTTGAAATCCAATTATTCCAACACCATTTATTAAATAGGCTATCTTTCCTCCAGTGAGGGTGGTTGGCTCCTTTGTCAAAGATGAGGTGGCTGAGTATGTCTGGCATTGTTTCTGCATCTTCTAATCTGTTCCGCTAGTCCTCAGGTCTGTTTGTTTGCCAGTACCATGCTGTTTTTATCACAGTAGCTTTGCAGTATATTTTCAAGTTGGGAATTGTGATACCCCTTTGCCATGCCTCTGTTGTTTAGAATTACTTTTGCTATTCTAGGTTTCTTCTGCTTCCAAATGAATTTTTGGATTGTTTTCTCTAGTTCTGTGAAGAATATTCTTGGAATTTCAATTGGCATTGCATTGAATCTATATAGTAGTTTTGGAAGTATGCCCATTTTCACTATATTGATTCTTCCTACCCAGGAACAAGGCATATCTTTACATTTTCTTATATCCTCTTCAATCTCCTTCTTCAGAGTGCTGTAGTTTTCAGTGTAGAGTTCTTTTGCTTCCTTTGTTAGGTTGATTCCTAGATATTTCTTTTTTTTAGATGCTATTGTAAAAGGAGTTATTTCCCGAATTTCTCTCTCAATTGGTCTGCTATTTGCGTATAAGAAGGCTATTGTTTTTGGAGTGTTGAACCTTGTATCCAGCTACTCTACTGAATTTTCAATTAGGTCTAGAAGACTTTTGACTGAGTTTTTTGGGTCTTCTATGTAAAGTATCATATCATCAGCAAATAAGGACAGTTTCATTTCTTCCTTTCCTATATTTATTCCTTTTATTTCTTTCTCTTTTCTAATTGCTGTGGCTAATGTTTCCAGAACAATATGGAATAGGAGTGGTGATAGTGGGCATCCTTGTCTTGTTCCTGGTTTTAGGATGAAAGTTTTCAGTTTTTGACCATTTAGTATGATGTTGCCTGTTGGTTTTTCATAGATAGCTTTAATCAGGTTGAAATAAAGGCTGTTTATTCCAATTTTCTGTAGGGTTTTCATCATGAATGGGTGTTGGATTTTGTCAAATGCTTTTTCTGCATCTATTGAGATGATCATGTGGTTTTTGTCCTTGATTCTGTTAATAGAATGTATTACATTTATTGACTTACGTATGTTGAACCATCCTTGCATCCCTGGGATAAATCTGACTTGGTCAGGGTGTATGATCTTCTTGATGAGATTCTGTATTCTGTTTGCCAGTATCTTGTTGAGGACTTTTGCATCTATGTTCATAGGGAGATTGGTCTGTAGTTCTCTTTTTGGGTTGAGTCATTCCCTGATTTTGGAATCAAAGTGGCACTTGCTTCCAGGAAGGGATTTGGAAGCCTTGCTTCCTTTTCAATTTCCTTTGTGACTTTAAAGAGTAATGGCAATAGTTCTTCTTTAAATGTCTTGTAGAATTCAGCAGTGAAGCCATCAGGACCTGGGCTTTTCTTTGTTGGTAAGCTTTTTATTACATTTTCAATTTCACTCATTGTTATTGGGGTGTTTAGAATTTCTATATCTTCTTCATTTAATTTTAGCAATTCATATGTGTATAGGAATCTGTCCATTTCTGCTGTGTTTTCCATTTTATTAAAGTACAGGTCTCAAAGTAGGTATTAATGATTCTCTGGATTTCTGCTGGATTTGCTGTGGCTTCCCCTTTTTCATTCTTAATTGCATGGATTTGAGCCTTTTCTGTCCTTTTTTTGATAAGGTTGGCTAAAGGTTTATCGATTTTATATATTCTTTTGAAAAAAATCTTCGATTCATTGATTTTTTTTGTATCACTCTCTTAGTCTCCATTGCATTGATTTCTGCTCTGATCTTTATAATTTCCTTTCTTGTATGAGCTTTGGGTTTGTTATGCTCTTCTTTTTCTAGGAGCTTGACGTTCTGCATTAGGTTATTTAACTGAGTTCTCTCTGTTGTCCTAATATGGGCATTCACTGCTATGAATTTCCTGCGTAGAACTGCTTTCATTGTGTCCCACAGGTTCCTCTATGTTGTACTGTCATTATCATTTAATGGTAGAAACTGTCTAATTTCTTCTTTAATTTCCTCTATGACCCATTGGTTGTTCAGGAGGGTGTTGTTCAATTTCCATGTGTTTGTGGGAGTTTTGTGGTTTCTTATGTTATTGATCTCCAATTGTATTGCACTATGGTCTGATAATATACAGGGGATAACTTCGATTCTTTTACATTTACTTAGATATGTCCTATGAGCTAGCGTGTGCTCTATTTTGGAGAATGACCCATGTGCAACTGAAAAGAATGTGCATTTTGATTTTGTGGGGTGGAATACTCTGTAAACATCTATTAAGTCCATTTGTTCAATAGCTTGGTTCAGTTCAGGAATTTCGTTGTTAATTTTTTTTCTAGTTGATCTGTCTATTTGTGATAGAGGGGTGTTGAGGTCCCCCTCTACAATTGTATTAGTGCTTATTTGGTTTTTCATGCCCATTAATATTTGTTTTGTATAGTTGGGGGCATTCGTACTTGGTGCATATATATTTAAGATTGTCATCTCTTCCTCTTGGATTGTTCTCTTCACAAGGAGGTAGTGAGCATCTTTGTCTCTCTTAATTAGTTTTGGTTTGAAATCTACTTTGTCTGCAAATAAGATTGTTACACCTGCTTTTTTCTGGGTTCCTTTCGCATGGAGAACTGTTTTCCATCCTTTTACTTTCAGTCTATGGATTTCCTTTTGAGTTAGGTGTGTTTCTTGTATACAGCATATTGCTGGGTTTTGCTTCTTAATCCATTCTGCCAGTCTATTTCTTTTGATTGGTGAATTGAGGCCATTAACATTGATAGTTATAATTGACATATTGACTGATCCTTGTCATGATGTTTTACTCTTGTTGGGTCTTTTATTTCTTATTTTCCCCCCTTTCGCTTTAGTGACTTACCTTGCCTGGTGCCTTCTCTCTGCTGGTCCTCATGGAGTTGTGACCTTCATTGTCTTTTTCTAGGATATTGCTTAAAATTGTTTGGAGTGCTGGTTTGGTGTTCACGAAATTTCTCGGGTGTACTTTGTCAAGGAAGTATCTAATATCCCCATCAATTTTGAAAGATAATTTTGCCAGATACAACAGTCTAGGTTGGAAGTTATTTTCTTTTAGGGCTTGAAATAGTTCACTCCAGGCTCTCCTTGATTTGAGGGTTTGTGTTGAGAAATCTGCCATGATTCTGATGGGCTTTCCTTTGTAGGTGATTTGTTTCTTTTCTCTAACTGCCTGCAGAATTTTCTTCTTCTGTTGGGTTTCTGGGATCTTGACTATTATATGTCTAGGTGTAGATTTTTTTTGGTCCTGGCTGGTTGGAGTTCTGTATGCCTCACTTATCTGTATGTCCAACTCTCTACCTCTGTCTGGGAAGTTATTTACTATTACTTCTGTGAACAGTTTTTTTATGTCCGTTGTACTTTCTCCTGTTTTTTCGTGGACTCCTATGAGTCTTCTGTTATTCTTCTTTGCATCATCTAGCAGCTGTTGGATTGATTTCTCATGGTCCCTTGCTATCTTTAAGAAATCTCTATTTATATTCATGGTCCTTAACCACAATCTTGGCTTCTATATCAGATATTCTGTCTTCAGATTCTCTTAGTCTGCTCTGCATGCTTTCAATGGAGTTTTTAATCTCCTGGATATCTGTTTGAATCTGTTTCATGAATTCCATTTCTTTCTTATGTTGGACGATCATGTTTTCCATTTCTTTTTATTCTGGGCATTCATGGCTTCCAGCATGTTTCTGATCTCATCTATTTTCTTATCTGTTTCTGCTCTAGAGTTTCTAATCATGTCTTTCACTCTACTCACCATGTCTGTATTTATCTGGGTGATTATTTCTGTTTTGAAATTTTCTAGAGCCTCATGCATCTGCTTTGTTACTTCCTGTGCTATCAGTTCAGGGTGTGCAAATGGTTATTTATCTGACTTTTCCACCTCATTTCCCCCAGAGTTTCCTTTTTTGTGGCATGGAAGCCTGTGTTTGTGCCTTGCTTAAGTGTCTTCTCATTTTTGTTTTTGGTAGTGTCCTTGGTTTACTTCCTGAGTTGATATTTCAAAATTGCTTAATGTAGGTATCTTTGTTGCTTGTGTTTGAAACCCTTGTGGAATGACTGCTTTTCAGGGGTGTATTCCAGATATAGCTTGTGTTTGGGTTTTGAGCCTCTAATGACTCTGAAGCTATTTTATTTTTCTTTTACCAGGAAGGAAAACTAATTAGATCAATCACAACATGTTAGCCCAAATGACATAGTCAGCAATACCATAGTATCAAGCACAGCTCAGAAAATGACAATTTGTGGTAGTTATTAATCTATCACTTTTAACTATGTGAGCTAAATTAAAACCGAGGACCAACCCAACATAAGTTTATAATGAATAAATTCTTCAATATAGCATCTTTCCCCTTTGGGGTGGGGAGTTAAAAGGAGATGGGGAGGGAGGGACAGGTAGAAAGATCAGGTAAGATTAGTGGTGAGGCCAGAAGACACAGAAAGCTCACACAAACTCTAAGAAGTTGTTAAAGGCAAGAGAAAAAGGCAGAATGAAAGAACAAAGATGTGAATAGAATCATCTAACAGCAACAGGGAGGCTAGATACTGAATTTAATTTCCTTTAAACTTAATGATAATCAAGAGCAGGAAAAAGAGAAGAAAAAAAAGTAAGGGAGAAATCCGAATTCAGTGCAGAAAGGAACAAATGGGGAGATGACGAGCAATGTGGGACAGCGAGAGAATGAGTGAAAGAGAGAGAGAAAGAAAAGATAAAAGAAAGTAAAGAAAGAAAAGCAAAACTCTGAATGGTAGAAAAAAAGTAAAAATTCAGAATTAAAAATAAGAGAAAAAAATGTTTTCTTTTTTGCAAATAGCAATAGAAATTATGGGCCTCCTTCAGTGTATGTCTCTGCTGTCACAGTAAACAACGTAGGAATGCCTGTGCATATACAAGTCAATGAGTCTCAGCAAGCGAGAAGCAGACCAAGTACAGTGGTCTGATGTGCCTTTATTGTAGAGATTCTCTTTACTTTTCTGCTGAGCTTCAGTTTTCATCGAGGAGCCTGAGAGGTCCTCTCTCTGTTACTAACTTCTGCTCTATCTTGTGGTGCTCAGGACAAGGGTCTTTATAATTTCCTGTGCCTCTATAGTGTGGGTGGGACCAGGTAGCCCAAAAGCCAGAAGGTAGGTGGCGCACGGGGTGGGGGTGGGGGGACAGAACTGAGCCAAGACGACCTCACCGTGCCGTGGGCGTGGCCCGGGACAGCCGCGGAGCTTCCAGGTGCTTGTCTCTCCTGGCAGGTCGCAGCTTAGAGAGCGTCAGATGAGGGTGGACTGCAAGACACCTCTGCGACCTCACCGTGCCATGGGCGTGGCCCGGGACGACGGCCCGCGGAGCTTCAAGGTGCTTCCTGTTTAACCTATCCTGCTTCATATATTCACTCCAAAAAATTGGGAGCATTTTGGTTTCATTATTTCTTTTTAGAATATCCTTGAAAATTTGTGAAATGCTGATTTGGTAGTCATCAGTTTCTTGAAGTGTTCTTTTTCATGGAATATCCGTATTTCTCCATCAATTTTGCAAAATTGTTTTACAGGACAAATTATCCGGCTTTGGAAGTTATTTTCTTTTAGGGCTTGATACACTTCATTCCAAGCTCTCCTGGCCTTTAAGGTGTGTGTTGAGACGTCTGCTGTAATTCTAATGGGTTCACCTTTGTAAGTGATTTGTTTTTGTTTTTTTTTGTTTTGTTTCCCTAGCAGCTTTTAAGATTCTGTCCTTGAGTTTGGCTTCTGGATTTTGCCTATGATGTGCTATGGAGGCATTCTTTTCTGATCTTGCTGTTTTGGGTTCTATATGCCTAGATTATCTGTCTGTTAAATTCTTTCCTCATACTTGAAATTTTTCTGCTATTATTTCTGTAAACAGTTTTAAAAAAAAAAAAATGACATTTGTGCTGTGTATCAGACCTACCTTTTAGATCTGACATTCTCTCCTCACTTTAGTCATTTCTACTGCTCATATTTCCAATAGAATCCTGTAACTTGAGAATTTCTGACTGGCACCTTTTTATGAATTTTATTTCTCAGTAAATTTGCCATTCATGTTTGAATGGTTTTGGTTAACTCCTAAGTTTTTATTTGACTCTTCTTTAAGTGATTGATAGGTTAGTTGATTAATTCATATATATATATATATATTTTTTTTTTTTTTTTTTTTTTTTTCTTTCCGTACCGGGGATGGAACTCAGGACCTTGCACTTGTGAGGCAGGCACCTGAACCACTGAGGTAAATCCCTGGCCCATTAAACTTGTTTTTAACAATTTCACCCTTTTATCAATGCCCCTTACTGACTGTTCTATATTGATATTAGCTTTGATCTGAGATATGGAAGGGGGAGGAGAGAGAAAGGTGAAAAGAAAGAGAGTAGGTGAGTAAGAAGAGAGGAAAATAAGAGAACTGTCAATAAGTGAGAAAGAGACAGGAAGCTGAACTCTGTTGGAATTATTTTTATAGCTCAATAAAGGGCTAGTGTTGAAGTTTGAGAGAACATTTGTTGGGGCAGGAGGAGGAATGCAGAGAGAGGGAACTATAACTAGTGATTGAGGGAAGCTGTGAAACTGTCATAAACTATTAATATATTTTAGTAGAGATTACCCTTACATGCCCATGAACCATACTGCTTAGGCTAAAGCAATGGCTAATTCTTATTTTTATACATAAAGAGAGCAGAGAGAAGAAAAAGAAGAATAAGGAGGTTCTGTAAAGGTACAAGTTCCCAATGATGAATGTAACTGTATTGTATACCTAAAATGTACCAATAAACTTAATGGAAAAAATAAATAAATTACTACAGAGAATGAAAAATAAAAAGAGGAAAGAAAGTTTAAAACAAGAAAAAGATGAAGGTCCAAAAGAGAGAGCAGAATAAAGAAAAAACACTAAAAATATAATATAATATAAAAATAATATTAAGGAAGCAAGAACCAAAAGAGAAAGAAGAAAAAAAGAAAACACAGAACAGGCAAGCAAACAAAACCATCACATAGCTACTACAGCATAGATCCAAAGTATCCGCACAACTGTCTTTATACTATAGTCGCAATCTGATTGCAAGCAGCCAAGGCAGCCTGCCTATTGTGAGCTGATTATTTGGCTGGGAGCACTCAGGGCTGCCCATTTGTATGGTCTTCTTGACCCATTTCCTGGCTGTAGGCCAAGTTTTGGGCCTTTGTCTCTGTCCCCCAAAATCTAACTACCTCAATTAATTTGAGAGGAAGAGGATGTGGTTTAGTTTGTCCAACTAAGTTTAGGTTCACTGTCAACTTCCACCAGGGATCCTCACACCCACTTTCTTCACTGCAGGACAAATCGCACAGCTGTCTCTGCATTTTCCTCCATGGACCTTTTGGCTGGTGCATCTCTAGAAGCCCTCTGACTAGGCACCAGTTGTTTGTTTGTTTTTTAACGGGTACATGTTTGCAATACATAATGACTGTATTCCTCTTGGGGCGTTGGTACACGTACATAACACATCTTAATTTTTTCATCACTTGGCCCTCCCCACGTCCCTCCCTTCTCCGTCCATTTTTGGTCCCCTTGCCCTCTGCAAAAGACCTACCTCCCCATTTCCTATCATCTACTTTTATTTTGCTTTTTATTTGTATTTTGAGTTTCTCATATAAGCGAAAACATGTGATATTTAAGCTTGAACATTTGATATTTTTTTCACTTAACATTATGGCTGCCATAAAGACAGATAAATGAGTAATTTATATGTATCAACTTTTGACCCTCTGACCCTAGTCTTTTTTTTTTTTGTATTAAATTCTTTTATTGGTATGTTGTACGTATACAACACAATTACATTTCTCATTGGGAATTGTACCTTTACATAATGCATCTTGGTTCTTTTTTTTTCCCCATTCCTAGACCTCCCTTAGACCCTAATCTTTTATGAGTCCTTATCTCAGGAGCTCCATTCTCTGACCTGCGGAACTTGAGGTAGCCCCAAGGCTCAGCAGAGGGCTTCTTTTGCCTACACAGGACAGTGGGTGCAAGGTAGGCAAAATTTCATAATGTTCTCTCTCTCCAGTATTTGGGAAAACAATACGAGAGCAAACACTCTGATCTGGCTCTGCTGAATCTCTTTCTCTCCTCTTTGTCCCCATAGATGCAGTCTGCAGCTCTCCACCAGCAAGTTCTCCCTTACCTATGGCTCACGGTGTTCAGCTGCTCTCTTCTTAGAGAAGGAGGCTTCCTTTGTCCACACTGAACAGTGGGCAGTGGGAAGGGTGCTGCAGGGACACAGAGCTCTATGATGTTTGGGTGGATGATGAAGGACTGAGGTATGCGTGGCTGCTTTAAAGCTGCTGGCTTCCCATTTCTACTCTGCAATTTACAGGTTGCAGTTAGAGGATTCCCAGGGACCTTCGCTGTAATTAGCTGCCACACTGGGTTTCCTCTTCAAGGAAAAACAATATGTAGGGAACCTATCCCAGGAGTCAGGCCTCTATAGTGCTGCCTCCTTCTCTGAGGATGTTAGAACTACTCCTCAGATGATGTAGTCACTGAGTAAATTGTTTCGGGAAGCTGCAGACTGGTAGTCACCCTCACTTTCCTTTCTCAATAACCTTGTTATTTAATTCAGTGGATTTGTTATTTGATTAATGGATTTGTCTTTCAAGTTGATTTTCCATACCTGCATGTGTTTGCCACCTCCATTTCAGAATATCTACATTACCCAGTGGTTCTCCTCCAAACTTCTCTCAGGCACCTCCTTCTCTAATCATCCATGCTAGAATCTGTTTTATTCTGAAAATATTTATATTCCTGAACTTCTTCTGAAGGACTCAACAGGTTTTGAGACATAAACAATATCTTTAACAAAAAGGAAGTTCTACTTCTAAGGAAAACTCTACTGATACACATAGTATAGGCACAATAAGAGACCACCAAGTTCAGAATGAACTACATTGGCTCAGCTTAACATCTCCTTTATCACTCAACAAAATTTTTACAAATCAAGTTGAATGAAACACATTAGTTGATTTTTAAAAAAGGAATGCATCAAAATGAAACTGTGATGTCACTTTTATTACAAGAAATCATTAGTAAAAGGTGCTATTTCTAAATATAACAAGATATTCTGTAAAGAATACAGTTGAAAATTAACAGCTGGCACATTGAGAGTGACTTGTCCTCAAACACGATCTTAATATTAAAGGAGGCCTTCTGAGAATCTAATTTCATTAGTTTCTAGTGATAACAAGCTTCAAAGATCACATTTTTGAAAAATATATTACATGTTTAAGAAATAAGTTATAAACTTTCTGAAATTTCCAGTGCAAATTTGGATATAACATAAATAGTATTTAAATATAATGCATGTCTTGAAATTTTTTAGGACATTATTACTAATACCTGTCTTCTTAAAAGACCAAGAGAGATAATCATTTTAACATCAAGAATAATTAGAATTATTTATTTTGCATTAAAAGATTGTATGTATAAATTTTTCTGGACATTCTTGTTTTATTAGGAGGAATATTTTCCTTCTTTTCACACTGAAATTTTTTTTACCAAAAATGGGGCATAGAGGGCGATATTGTACCTACAATCTGAGGCAAGAAACCACACAATGGATACACAAATAAAATATACATGCCCAAAATTACCTTAGCAGGCTCTGTGCTCCCATTTTTCACAAAAGAAAGGTATTTCATATTTAAAATTCTGTTTATCCCTTATAGTATATTATAAATATATTAGTGTTACATTAATGCATTGATGTATATAATCAAATGAATATATATTCTTCATACAGGGTTTTTTTTTTTACAACATAGTAATATTCTTAATAGAAATCTTTTGTTATTGAGCAAAAACCTAGGATCTACTCTAAAAAATAAAGGGAAGCCTAGGGATGTATCTGAATGTGAAGGCCCTACATTCAGTCCTCACAAATACATACACATAAAAAAAAAAAATTATCCTCCCTGGCTCCTTTCTTTACTCTCTGCCTCATGGCTGCCATGATGTAAGCAGCTTTCCTCCATGGAAGGCCCTTCCCCTTGCCATTTCTGCCCTGAAGCCAGTCTACTATTGACTAAAATCTCCAAAAAATATGAACCAAAATAAACCTCTCCTGTTTTTAATTTGTTGATATCAAATATTGAGTCTCAGTAATAAGAAAGTGAATAAAATATAGAGTCTCTCAGGATCTTTGGAAAAGTAAAGTTTAGGAGTCAGACAGAAATGAGTTCTAACCTTACTTCAACAATTCATGGCCTGAATGGTATAGTAAAACTTCCTAGAGCACTTTTATCAAGCCCAAAATATGGACTATAGGATCTTCTAAAGTCATTGTGAAGACAATTTTTTCACACACACAAAGCCTCTGATGCCTTCTCCTGTTCCTCTTTTGGATGCTGCCATTTGTAGGACTAGAGCTAGTCAGGTTCCCACCTCTGCGACAAAATAACTGAAGTAATTACTTAAAGGAGGAAAGGTTCATTTTGGCTCACAGATTCAGAGGTTTCAGTCCTGCTTGGCTCTGTTGTTACTGTTCACATGGTGAGCCAAAGCATCGTGGCAGGGAGTATGTAGTAGAGCAGAGGAGCAGAGAGAGAAAGAGAACAGGGACAAAACATTCCCTTCAAGGGCACGCCCTCAGGGACCTACTTCATCCATCTAGCGCCCATTTCCTAAAGTTTCCATCATTTCCCAGTCTCCTAGTAAGCTATGAATCCGTATGTGGATTAGTGCATTGATGAAGTAACAACCTTCATGACCCAATCACTTTTTAAAGACAGCACCTCTAAACACTGTTGGGGACCACACCTTCAGTCCATGAGCTCTTAAAGAGCATTTCAGATTTAAGCCATAATAGTCAATTAAACAGATTTTTTCTTTCAATTTGTAATTCATCTGTATAGTTTTCAGAAAATAGCAAAGTACTTGATTCTGGGTTGTCGTGATGTATAAAATTACTTATGATTATATCTATTTTTATAGATTTTTGTTGCTTTTTGGGATTCACAACATGAGAGGTTTTTTGTTGTTTTTCTCATGTCTATTCTGGTTTTTAGTTTGTTTCTTTTTAAACCACCTAGCAGCCCAATTATTTAAACATAGGATGATCAAAACTTGCATATTTTGTCATTATTTTTATAAGATAATATAATCAAAAATATAAAAATGACAGTTTTATCGAATTTACTCAACACAACAATTGACCGGTTGAAATGACACCTACTTGTGTGAACCTCAGAATAGCCAGTCCAAACACAACATAAATGTAAAGTATTAAGTGGTTAAATTAAATTTAAAAATTTAAATTGATACATAGAACACAAATTGCACATATTTAAGGGGTACCATATGACATTTCAGTATTTGTATATATTGTAGAACATATAATTCAGAGTAAACCTATCTCCTTAAACATTTATCATCTCTTTATGGTGAAAATATTTCATATTCATCCCTGTAACTTTTTGAAATTCACAGTACATTACTGTTGTTTATAGTCATCATCCTGTTCTGTCACACACCAGAAGCTCTTACCCTCCAACCAGTCTAGTACCCACTGATCAACCCCTCCTCATCCTCTCTTTCCTCCTACACTTCCAGTTTCTGAAAAGCACAATTCTACTCTTGACTTTTATAAGATCAATTTTTATAGGTTGCACCTATGTGTGGGATCATGTGTCTAAATGCACCTGCTTTTTTTCACCAGATACAGTAGGAGACTGGGTGGTGAAACAAGCTTCACCGAACCTTCTTGTCAAGAAAAGATATACCTTCTTGGAATGTAACAGTAGCAATAAAACAATGGTAACAATAGAAGTCATCCTGGAGAAAGAAAAGCCAAAAGACATACGAGTTTTACTCAGAAATATGATCCTTCATATCAATATACGATGTTTTGTACCTGTATTTGATGGTGAAGTGCTAAGGCCACTATTTGCAGAGATGTATTGGCTAATGAAGCAGTGAGACCATCAAAACTTAAGCGGTATTTATATTCAAAACATAAAGAAATAAGTTCACAAACAAAAGAATTCTTTAAGAGAAACAATAGTGAATTTAAAAAATTAACTGAAGCAGGTATTCAGTGTTTCTCATATAAATATTAGTGCTCCGAGGGCTTCATATAGAATAGCACTTCCAGTTGCCAAGTCCAAAATACCTGACACAATTGCAGAGACACTTGTGAAAGACTGCATCAAAGAAGTTTGCTTGGAAATGCTGGGTGAATCTGCAGCAAATAAAGTAGCACAAGTACCACTTTCCAATGACACCATAGCTCGCCACATTTAAGAGCTGGCTAATGACATGAAAGAGAAACTCATAGAACAGATAAAGCTGGCAAAGTACTTCTCATTGCAACTTGATGACTGCAGAGATGTTGCTAACATGACAATTCTTTTAGCCTATGTGAGGTTTGCATATGATGATGACATAAAGGAAAAACTCTTTTTTTCAGCCTCTTTGCCTACAAACACAACTAGCTCAGAACTGTATCAAGCTGTGAAAAATTGCACTGTTGACAGATGTGGCTTGGAATTCAAGTTTTGTTGAGGAGTGTGTTCTGATTGTACAGCTTCAATGAAGGGAAAACGTTCCAAAGTGGTCACCCAGATTTGTAAAATAACACATTGCTTCATCCATCACGACAATCTTGCTATGAAAAAAATACCAGCTGAACTATATAGTCTGCTTACTGACAGTAAAAATTGTGAATTATATAAAATCTAAATCAGTAAATTCAAGATTGTTCTCTTTATTGTGTGATAATATGGAAGCTGAACAGAAACAACTGTTACTGCTTGCTGAGATATAGTAGTTGTCACAGGAAAATTTCTGTCAAGAGTGTTTGAAATACGAAATGATCTCTTAGTCTTTTTTGCAAGGCAAGAAACTTGTTTGGTCTTAACTTTTTAAAGATGTGAATTGGATATCCAGGCTTGCTTATTTGTCTGATATCTTCAGTATTTTTAATGATCTTAATACTTTTGTGTAAGGAAAAAAGTGACGTTTTTCAATGGCAGATAAGATTAAAGGACAAAAACGAAAGTTAGAAAGCCCGGGATTTAGCTCAGTGGTGCTGTCGCCTGCTGTGCAAGGTCCTAAGTTCAATCCCCGGCACCAAAAAAAACCGAGTTTCTGAAGATTGTTATGATATGTTCCATAATTTAACAACAATCATTATCGAAGTTGATAATCTTGATAGTGCACATCTGTGGAAAGTTATCAATGAACATCTTACAAATATGTTAGAGTGTCTTGAATTTTATTTTTCCATCAAAAGAAGATCCATGTATAGGAAATTCATGGATCCAAACCCCATTTCTCTCATCAAAAGATAATTTGAACTTAATGCACCTGCTTATTTCACTTGTAGTGATCTCTGTATTGCCCCAAATGACAGGATTTCATTCTTTTTATGCCTGAATAGTATTCCATTGTGTTGATCTAGTACATTTTCTTTATCCATTCATCAACTAATAAACACTTTAGGTTGTTTCCATTTTTTTGGTGTTTATGAATAATGATGCAATTAACATAGGAGTGTAGCTTTTTGGCATACTGCATACAGAGTCCATAGTTTTGGACATAGACTAAGGAAATGAGACAAGGAAGAATCCTAGAGAAGCTATCTAGTAGATGGTGTGAACTTATTGTGCAAAATAGGTAGATCTTAGTTGGGCAAGAGATCACCTGGAGAGGACACTGTGGCATACTGCCCCATCTGAGATGCCAGTTACCTGAGAAGACAGGGATATTCACCCCTAATGGCTAACAGCAGAGACACTTTGGCCAGAAAGAACTGCCTTACTCAGGATCACGCAGTTCCTGAGGTTAGAACATGTCAGTAAGTTCAGGTGTAATTACTGATAGGTACAGGAGTGAAAAGTGCTAATCTCGTTGCCTCAATTAGGACAACTTTGAGTCTTCTTAACACAAAGCTAAAGCTTTTTTTTGTGACTACATTATAGCTAGTTTCTTCTCCATACCCAGTTCTCCCTCTTTTACTCATTCAAAGACATTGTCCTCACAATGCACCCTCGATAACTCCCACGCTCAAATTTCTGTTTCATAATCTGTTTTCCAGAGAACGCAACCTTGGGTAGCCTTCTTCCCTAATTTAGGTAAATTTATGGAATAATTGATAAATACATACTATAACTTCTGTCATGTGGGTTACATAAAAGAAATATATGAGCTGGTCTTCCAAAAAATTTATAAACTTACTATGAAAATAAAAAATAATAGTTACAGCATTCTACTAATTACATAATGAATTTAAGTGAAAAAGTGAGTGGTACAGACTACACTAACATGACAGTTCAGAATAAAACATGATGTTCGATGGCTGGGATTCCAATTACTATTCCATCATTTAGTAAATGCATCTCTTTAACTGAAAATTTGGTGTAAAGATACAACATACCTCTAAGAATTGTGATAAGAATTAAATACATTAAAATATGTGAAACAGAATGCTGACTGGCATGTAAGCAGCTAGAAATATTAGCCATTATTGTCATCAATATACCAAGAAGTGAACAAGAAAAATCCAGACAAGGAGAGTTTCTACTAGGATTTTAATAATAGCCACTAATTTTAATTAACAGTTTGAGTGCTTTATTACAAATCTTTTGTACATATTGCTTCATTTGATCTTAACATATTGGAAAGGCAAATATCAATTTCATTTTGTAAATTACAAGACTAAAATTGAAAGGATCCAAGACTTCTACTCGAATGTTTTTTTTAATAACATAGTAGGAGCATGCAAAGGTCAGGGGAGTTGGACATAAAGCAACCTATAAATAGCACTGGGGAAGACAAAACTATGCAAGGTATACGAGAAAACTAAAAGGCTGGAAGTTGTAGTCAGGTCATAGAGAGATTTTACTGAATACTAAAGAAAATGGGAGTCAGTGAATACTTTTGAACAGGCAAAAGAGATAATATATTTGTTATTTTATGATAAACTTGTCAAAGAATATAGAATTTAAAAGTAAAACAATTTGATGAGAATCTCAACTTGAAACAAAAGTGTACTGTTTTGTTTAGATTTTTCCTTTAAATTGCTCTCATATATAAAAGTTATTTGGACTTGCTGAACATTTGTTTCTTCCTCTACCAAAACTAAAAGGAGTAACAATGCTTGTAACTCACTTCAAGTTCTTCCATGAATGGTTGGTTATACAAAGCCTTATGCCATAAGCCTTAACCCACTGCTTAATCCATCCTTAGACTGGTTAAAATGATGGCATGTCGCAAAATTATTTCATGAGCTTTTAAAGATTCTTTTCTTTTGCAAAAATTTCAATTTAGCCTCCTTGACGTTGCATGAAAAGGTCTTCTATTTGCACATTTTATATGATTCTGTCTAATAATATTAATTTCTTTTCTTTTCTTATTAGATAAATCACAAGCAACAAAAGAATGCAATCTGTGGCTCAGAGCATACTTTAAATACAATATAAAGAAAAATTCATAACCTAATGAAATTCTGTGAAAGAAAGCATTTTGAAAGTTGCATTATTAAAACAAATGTCATTCAGCTGAGTAATATCCTGAGATTCTTTTTTTAATCTAAATTATATTGGTACATTTAAGGTATACAATATAATGACATAAATCATTGGAAATTTGCACCTTTATATAATCCATCTTGGTTTTTATTTTTTCCCCATTTCTCTGCTCTCCCTTCAACCCCTGCATCCCTCCCTATCTACAAAGACTTTGTTTCCATTTTTTCTTTTTCTCATTAATTCCATTCCTTTCTTTCTTTTTCTCTACCCCTCCCATTTCCCCTTCCTCTTTGCACCTTTTCTTCCTTTTTCACATTATCTACTATAACTTTTAGTCCTTATTTACACTTTCAGTTTCTCACACTGGAGAAACCATTCAAGATTTACATGTGTGTCCTATTCATTGCACTTATCACCTCAATGTGCATCCATTTAGGTATAAATGTTTCTAGTTTCTCATTCTTTATGGATGAGTAATACTTTATTTTATAAATCAACCACGTTTTCTTTATCCAGTCTTCACTTGATGGGCAATTGGGTTGTTTCCAAGATTTAGCTATCACGAATTGTGCTACTATGAACATGGGTGCACATATATCACTGTGGTATGATTTTTTATGCTTTGAGGAAGATACCCAGCAGGGAAAGCAGGGAAACAGGTGGGTCAAATGGGACTTCCAGTCCTAGTGCTTTGAGGAATCTCCATACTGCTTTTCACTGGTTGCACCATCCTGCACTCCCATCAGCAGTGGAGCAGGGTTCCTCTTTCCCCAGCCCAGCCAGCATTTGTTATTGGTTGATTTCATGATAGGAGCCATTCTTTCTGGGGTGAGGTGGAATCTCAGCATTGTTTTCATTTACATCTCTCTAATGACCAGTGATGTTGAACATTTTCTCATATGTTTATTTGCTATTTCTCCTTCTTTGTCTGAGAAGTGTCTGTTCCTTCCAGGTGCCCATTTTTGGATTGGGTCTTTAAGTTTGGGAGATCTGATTATTTTCAGTTCTTTATAGATTCTAGACAGTAGACCTTTGTCTGAGGGACACCTGGTGGAAATTTTTTCCCACATTGTGCATTGTTTCTTCACACTGTTGGTGGTTTCTCTTGCTGTGCAGAAGCTTTCGAGTAAGAAGAGATCCCACTTATTGATTGTTTGTGCTAGTTCACAGGCAACTGAGGTTTTGTTCTTAAAATCTTTTCCTACACCAGTGTCTTCAAGAGTTCTACCTAACCTCTGTTCCAGCCAGATCAGCGTTTCTGTTTTAATATTTAGATATTTAATCCATTTTTATTTCAGTTTAGGGCATGGTGAGAGACATAGGTCTAGTTTTAATCTTTGGCAAGTTGAAACCCAATTTTTCCAGCACCATTTATTAAAGAGACTATCTTTCCTCCAGTGAGGGTGTTTCACTCCTTTGTTGAAGATGAGGTGGCTGAATGTGTCTGGAGTTGTTTGAGCATCTTCTAATCTGTTCCACTGGTTCTCAGGTCTGTTTCTTTGCCAATACCATGCTATTGTTATCACAGTATCATTGTAGTATAGTTTCAACTTGGGGATTGTGTTACCCCCTACCTTGGCTTTATTGTCTAGTATCGCTTTTGCTATTCTAGGTCTCTTCTTATTCCAAATGAATTTTTGCATTGTTTTCTCCAGGTCTGTGAAATATGTGGCTGGGATTTCAATTGGGATTGCATGGAATCTGTATAGTAGTTTTGGAAGTATGGCCATTTTCACTATGTTGATTCTTCCTACACAGGAGCAAAGGATGTCTTTCCATTTGCTGGTATCATCTTCAATCTCTTTTTTCAGAGTGCTATGGTTTTCAGAGTAGAGGTCTTTGATTTATTTTGTTAGGTTGATTCCTAGGTATTTCAATTTTTTGGATGCTATTGTGAAAGGAATTGTGAAAGGAATTGATTCCTCCATTTCTCTCTCAGTGAGTCTGTTTTTTGTGTACAGAAAAGCTATTGATTTTTGTGTGTTGACCTTGTATCCAGTTACTTTACTGAATTTGGTTATTAAGTCTAGAAGACTTTGGTGGAGTTCTTAGGGTATTCTATATAGAATATCATGCCATCTGCAAATAATGACAATTTGATGTCTTCATTTCCTATCTTTATTCCTTTTATTTCTTTCTCTTATCTAATTCCCATGGCTAATGTTTCCAGAACTATATTGAACAAGAGTGGTGATAGTGCATACCCTTGTCTTGTTCCTGATTTTAGTGTGAAGGATTTCAGTTTTTGAACATTTAGTATGATACTGGCTGTTGGTTTTTCATAGATGGCTTTAATCAAATTGAGGTAGAGTCCACCTATTCCAATGTTGGGTAGAGTTTTTACCATAATGCATGTTGGATTTTGTCCAATGTCTTTTCTCCATCTATTGAAGTGATCATATGGTTTTTGTCCATGGCTCTACTGCTACAGTGTATTACATTTATTGATTTCCATATGTTCAACCATCCCTGCATCCCTAGGATAAATCCTACTTGGTCAGGGTGTATGATCTTCTTGATGATCTTCTGCATTCTATTTGTCAGTATCTTGTTGAGGATTTTTACATCTATGTTCATTAGAGAGATTGGCCTATAGTTGTCTTTTTCAGTTGGGTCTTTCTCTACTTTGGGGTCAAGGTGATGGTTGCTTCCAGGAATGAGTTTGGGAGTATTGCTTCCCTTTCAATTTCATTGAAGAGTTTAAACAGTAGTGGCAGTAGTTTCTCTCTAAATGCCTTGTAGAATTTAGCAGTGTAGCCATCAGGATGCAGACTTTTCTTAGTTGGTAAGTTTTTAATTACACTTTCAATTTCATTGATTAATATTGAGTCATTTAGAATCAAAGTTGAGTCTTCATTCAACTTTGGTAATTCACCCGTATCTAGGAATCTGTCCATTTCTTCTGTGTTTTCCTTCTTGTTGGTATATAGGTTCTCAAAGAAGGTATTGATGATCCTCTGGATTTCTGCTTGGTCCTTTGTAATTTCACTCTTTTCATTCCTAATTCCATGGATTGTGTGCTTTTCTTTCCTTTTTTGATAAGTCTAGCTAAAGGTTTGTCAATTTTGTTTATTCTTTCAAACAACCAACTCTTGGCTTCATTGATTTTTAGTATCATTCTGTTAGTCTCCATTGCATTGATTTCTGGCTTGATCTTTATCATTTCCTACCTTCTATTGGGTTTGTCCTGCTCTTCTTTTTCTAGAAAGTTGAGGTTCAGCTTCAGGTTGTATAATTGAGCTCACTCTGTTTTCCTAATGTGAGTGTCCCATACATTCCAACATGTTGTATTGGCATTGTCATTTACTTGTAGGAATTGTCTGATTCCTTCTGACTCATTGGTTATTCAGAAGTGTGTTGTTCAGTTTCCATATGTTTATTAAATTCTTGAAATTTCTTTTGCTATTAATCTCCAATTTCATGGCACTATGGTCTGACAATATATGGGGGATAACTTCAATTCCTTTGCACTTACATGTTCTATGAGTGCGTATGTGGTCTATTTTGGAATGACACATGTGCAGCTGAAAAGAATGTGTATTCTGATTTTTGTGGGGTGAAATGCTGTAAACATTTGTTAAGTTCATTTGTTTAAGGGTTTGATTGAGTTCTAGTATTTTGTTGTTTATTTTTTGTCTAGTTGGTCTATCCATTTGTGAGAGTTGAGTATTAAGTTCTCCCACTACTATTATATTAGTGCTTATATGATTTTCACATCTTTTAGTATTTGTTTTATATAGTTGGGCACACTAGTGTTTGGTACATGTATATTAATGATTGTCAACTCTTGCTCTTGGATTGTTCCCTCTACAAGGATGTTGTGTCCTTCTTTGTCTCTCTTAATCAGTATTGGTTTGAAACCCACTTGATCTGCAAAGAGGATAGCTACTCCTCTTTTAGATACTACTTTTTTGGGGGGTTCCTGTCACATGGAGTATTGTTTTCCACCCTTCAACTTTCAGTCTATGAGTTTCTGTTTTAATTTAGTGTGTTTCTTGTGTGTTTTTCTTGTTGGATCTTGCTTCTTGACCCATTTGCCAATCTATTTCCTTTGATTGGTGAATTGAGACCATTGACATTGATGGTTATAATTGATCTGTATTGAATTATCCTTGTCATGACTTTTTCTTTCTGTTGGATTCTCCCCATTTGTATTTAATTTCTTGTTGTACCTGATGAATTCATTCTGAAGAGCTTCCTGGGGTTGTGATCCTCATTGTCTTTTCCTAGGATATTGTTTAAAATTTTTTGGAGTGCTGGTTTGGTATTCGTGAAGTTCTTAAGGTGCTTTTTGTCATCAAAGTATCTTACTTCTCCAACAATTTTGAAAGATAGTTTTGCAGGGTATATGCATCTGGGTTGGAGGTTGTTTTCCTTTAGGGCTTGATACAAGTTGCTCCAAGCTCTTCTTGCCTTGATGGTTTGTGCTGAGAAGTCTTCTATGATTCTGACTGTCTTTCCTTTGTATGTGATTTGTTTCTTTTCTCTAACTGCTTATAGAATTTTGTTCTTCTGTTTGGTTTCTGGAATCTTAACTATTATATTCTTATGTATAGATTTTTTTTATCACAGCTGCTGACCCATCTACAGTAATCCTTGTTCCTTCAGAGGGGATCTTTGTCCCTTCATTGGAGGAGTATTCAAGAGCCAAATGCAAAAGAAACTGTGCTTGGCTATGAATTTGTATATGACAAAAAAAAAAAACCTTCCTTAAAGATTATTGTGAATATCAAATGAGATGGTAATAGTCACACATACAGTCATCTATTCATTTTTTGATAAAAATTAGTTAATAATTATGTGTTATCTGTTCTAGATACAAATGGATATTATAGTTTAAAAAGCCTTTCATATTAATATATTGACTATTGAATTACTAATAAATAGTACTTGGTAAAGAGCAGTGATAACCATTATGGCTTGTATCTAGATGTTCCCTCACAGCCTTGTGCACTCATAGGTGGGACTTTTCTGAGCTACCTGGATGTAGGGTGTGTAATACTAGAATTAAGGGTATGTGGTACCAAGTTAGTCCACTGATTGGAATGAGCATAGTTGTGTGCATGGCTGAATGGATTTACTGCAGACCAAAACCCTATCCTGGGTTTGGTTGGCACAGCCCAAAGGGCTTGTAACCTGGATGAAATTAAAAGGAAAGGCAGCTTGCTGCTTGCTACTTATTGCCTTCTGCTTGTCTTTCCATTAACTGTTTATCCGCTGCAATGCCCCTCTGGCATGTGCCACCCTGCCTTGGAGGCAGCCAACTATGGACTGAAACCTATACAAACTGTGAACTGACATAAATCTTTCCTCCTTTAACTTTGGGTGTTGGGTATTTTGTCTCCACAATGAGAGAAGTAACTCAGAGAACCTCCATTAATTGCAAAATTATTTTCTTATAATGCCCATGTATGTATTGCAAAAACATCCATTTTCTGGTAAAGATAAAACATATAATGTTGATTTTGCCTTCCTAAACTCAGAGCCATAGATTTATTACAGGGGTAAATTTGAAATTAAATCATATATATATATATATATATATATATATATATATATATGAAGAGATAAATGTCATTGTAGACATTGCTATTTCTTTACTTTTTTATTAGTGCATTTTAGCTGCACATTGTGGCATTTTCACACATAGATATAAAGTATTTTGATCATATACATCCCCCATTGCTCTTCCTTACTTCCCCTTCTACCTCCCTTCATCTCCTTCCCCTTCTTTAATTGTCCCCCTCTATTTTCATTAGACATTTTTAAGATACTCATCTTACACTGTGATTTTCTACTGTCCTCCTATGTGATGTCTTGGAACAATAAACTTTTTTTTTTTGGGTACCAGGGATCGAACTCGGGACCTTGCACTTGCGAGGCAGGTGGTGGAACCACTGGCCCCACAATAAACTTTTAAAAATCCATTCATTTAGTTTTTATACAGATTTCTTACAGCTGAACACAAAGACCTTTCCTTGAATTATGTGCTAAACTTAGCAACATGTACCTTATGTGTTATCTTTCCTTGATGGCACAAGGCACATGTGATATTTTTCATTTATTTCTTGAGTTTTGAGAGATTTTTCATGTTTTTTAAAGTTGAAGGATTTATAGATAATAAAAGAGCAGAGAACAAACAAGCAATCACACATTTAAAATAATTTCATTATTGCTTCAGTATTTTTGTGTGTGTGTGTCGTACAGGGGATCAAACCTGGGTCCTTGTGCTTACGAGGCAGGCAGTGGAACCACTGAGTTAAATCCCCAGCCCACTTCAGTATTTTCTATATGTTATGTATCAACACTATTCATTCAGGTCATATGTTATAGCATTTATACATAAAATAATGAAATTGTTTTATATATAAAGTATAAAACAAATATATATGTATGTATCTACATATATTTGTATACAAAAGGTGACAAACAAGGTTGATACCCCCAAATTTATCTCATACTTGTCCAATAGGCACTGGTATGTTGTACAAGCATTACAATTTGATTCTAAGACCTGTGTGAGGAAGCCATGGCCTATAAGGCTTTATTAGTAAAACTGTTATTAATAACATATGTATATTCATAAGTAACATAAAACAATTCCTCTGTATATTTTTAAAATGCATACTATAACAGAGGTATCCTTTAACTCATTATTTAAAAGATGCATCAATTCTAATTAAAATGTATTAAGTTCATTTTAACCATTGAATAATCTTACATTGCATAAAGGTATCACAATTATTAGTTTAACATTGATACACATTTTTTTTCTTGTAGAATTTAGCAGTGAATTCATCAGATCCTGGGTTTTTCTTAGTTGATAGGTTTTCTATTACTGCCCCAATTTCATTGCTGTATTGAACTATTCAGAGGTTTTCTATCTTATTTGTTCTGATTTGGTAATTGTTAATGTTCTAGAAATCTATCCATTTCTTTTGGATTCTCCAATTTATGGGACAGGTGCTTTAGCCAGCTAAGTCATGGAGTCATGAATAAGATTCTCCACTTTATATGAGTATAGGTTTCAAAGTTATTTTGGCAGTGTCCTTGTGATTTTGCTTTTTAATTTCTAATTGCATTGATAATGAGTCTTTTCTTTACTTTTTGCCAATACTAAGGGTTTGTCTGTTTTGTTTATTCATTTGAAGAACCAGCTCTTTGATTCATTGATTCTTTGTATTGTTTGTCTTAATTTCAGCTCTATTTTTTATGATTTTATTTCTTGTACTAGTTTTGGATTTAGAGTGTTGTTTTCTAGGACCTTGTGGTATATCCTTGGGCTATTTATTTGAGTTCACTCTAGTTTACTGATGTGTGCATTTACAATTATAAAATTCCTTGTTAGGACCACTTTCATTGTGTCCTATAGGTATTGGTATGTTTTGCTGATATTATAATTTAATTCTGGGAATTAATTTCTTCCTTCATTTTTTTCTCTGACTCATTGATTATTCTAGAATGCATTATAATCTCCACGTGTTTGCATAATTTCTGTGGTTACTTTTGCCATTGATATCTACTTTTATTGCACTATGATCTGGTAATAAATACGGGATAATTTCTACTATTTTGTATTTGTTTAAACATGCATTATTGATTAATATATGGTCTATTTTGGAGATAGGTTTATCTGCTTCTGAGAAGAATATATATTCTATTTTGATAGGATAGAACATTGTAAATATCTCTTAAGTCCGTTTGTTTGAAGGAGTGGTTCAACTCTGATATTTTTTGGTTGATTTTTTGCCCAGATGATTTATAATTGTGTTGATGTTTATCTGATCTTTTACGTCCAGCAGCGGTTTCTTTTATGAAGTTAGCTGAACTAGTGTTCAGTGTACGTATACTTATAGCTGTTATCTCTTTCTGTTGAATTCTTCCTGTTAAATAGTGTAGCTTGCCTTTCCACCTGAACTTTAGGATCTGATTACCAATTTCTGCAATAGCAATAAAAATAATCTGAATAAACTGGAATTGTAAAGAAGTTGCAATAAGTCTATATGTCACTTTAGGCATACTGCCATTTAACAATACTAAATCTGCCAATCTGTGAAAATGGGACATTTTCCTCTTTCTTTCAGCCTTTTTTCACTTTTTTATAAAAGAGTTTTAAAATTTTCAATGTAAAATCTTACATTTGTTAAATTTATTCCCAAGTATTTTATTATTTTAACACAAATGTAAGTTTAATCATTGTCCCAATTTTGTTTTGGGATTGTTCATTTATAAGTATAGAAGCACAATTTATTTCTACTTTTTGACTGGGACCTTCAATACAATGCTAAATACAAGAGAGCATGTGTCTTGGTCTTGTTCAAGATTTAGAAGGAAAACATTCAGTCTTTCACTATTTAGTATAATCTGAGCTGTGGAATTTTTTGCTCGTGATCTTTACCAAGTTGAGGAAGTTTTCTATTCCTAGTTTGATAAGTATTCTTGTTGTGAAAAAGTGTTGGATATTATTAAATATTTTATCTGCATCTATTGAGATGATGATATGATTTTGCTATTTTTGTCTACTAATAAACTATGCTGTATATACATACACTAAATCAATCTTAAATTCTTATGAAACATCCTAGGTTTTCAAGGTATATAATCATTTTTATATAGTGATCAATTAAATTTGTTATGATTTTCTTGAGCTTTCTGTGTTGATATTCGCAAAAGATACTGGTCTGTTTTCTTACAATGTCTTTGTATGGTGGTTTTGTTACCAAAATACTATTGATCTAATAATTTAGAAGTCTTTCCCCTTTTTTGGGTACTTAAAATAGTTTATAAAAGATTAATATTAATAATTCTTTAACAGTTTGGTGGAATTCATTAGGACAACTAGTAGGATCTGTATTGTGGTAAGGTTTGTGATATCCAGTTAATCAACATAGTCAAGTTTATTGTCAATTTTGGCAATGTGTCTTTCTTTCATTTTCCATTTATTAAGGTATAAAGATCAAACCCAGGCCTTCATACACAGAGTTAAACCCTACCTCCTCCCCCCATTTTGAGACAGGGTCTCGTTGCCCTGCTTGGGCTTGAACTTCTGATGCTCCTGCCTCAGCCTCCCAGAATGTTGGGATTACACACATACATCATCACACTCAGCCAGTTTATGTCTTTCTGAGAATATATTTATTTTATCCATGCCATTGAATTTGTTGCTATGCAATTGTTTATAGTATTCTTTTTTTTTTTTTTTTTTTTTTTTTTGGTACCGGGGATTGAACTCGGGTCCTTGCGCTTCCACAGCAGTCGGTGAAACCACTGAGCCAAATCCCCAGCCCTATAGTATTCTTTTTAAAAATATTTTTTCTGTAAGTCTGTTGTGCTATTCCCCATTACATTCTTATAGTAATTAGTCATTTTTCTCAATTTTGTTCATTTTTTCATTGACTTTCCCTATTGTTTTTATTCTCTATTTTACTTATTGTCTAATCTATATTATCTTCTTTCTGCTTTAGCTTCAGTTTATTGTTATTTTTTCTAACTAGTGGTAACAATTTGGTTATTGATTAGAAATATTTATTTCTTACTTCTTTTTTTTTTTTTTTTTTTTTGGTACTGGGGGTTGAACTCAGGACCTTGCACTTGCCAGGCAGGTACTGGCACCACTGAGCTAAATCCCTAGCCAGAAATATTTATTTCTAATATACACGTTTACCCCTAAGAATTTACCTGTAAGCACTACTTTAGCTGCATTCCTAAATTGGCATTGTTTATTTTAGTTTCACTCATTTTAGTGTATTTTCTTTCTTTCTTTTTTCATTTTTCTTCTATCACCAGATCTTACAACTTTAAAAATAAAGGGGGGGGGGGGTGTCAGGGATTTTGCTGTGGTTCCTGTGCCTGCCTCGCAAGCACAAGGTCCTGAGTTTGATCCCCAGTACCTAAATAAATAAATAAATAAATAAATAAATAAATAAAATAAGGAACTAACTTTTATGTTTATATTTTTAGTTTGATTTCCTATGCCACATACTGCGAGTTGGAAAAACACTTAAATATGCCATATTTGGGGGTATTTTCAATTTTAAATCCCTCTCTCTTCTTTCCCCAGCCTCAGAACCAGCCTGTACCTTGAGCAAAATGCAAGCTTTCTTTCAGGTTCTCCAGTAGAGTAGGGAAAAATTTTTTCCAGTTTCATTTTTACAGAACAGGCAGCACCTCAAGATCCTTGCCTTATGGTTCTTAAGAGTTCTTTGATCTACTTCCTCAACATAAGACATCCAAGACTCTGCATCACTCTGAACTTTTGCTCCATATGTCCAGGTTCACTTCTAGTCTGTTTCCATCTCTTTCCACTTTCTGGGGTTGCAGCATTATCAGCTCCTTTTTTTCTGTTCTGACATTGGATGTCTTATCTCAATATTTTGCACTCAACACTTTGCCTTTTTTAATAACTCATTTATACATTTTAAATGGTTTTCTTTTTAATAATGTGTTCAATATTTTTATCAGTAGTAATGGCAGAGGATCCACACTTCAGCTTAGACTTACATCTGGCTGGAGACATTGATATTTATTCTTTCATTTCCTACTGAACATATCCAACAATAATAAAAACTAAATCATCAATTATGTAAATAATGATAATAAAGACAGTTTCATCTTACGTTGTAAAATTTTCTTTTCATTAGAAAGCAAAAGACATAGTTAAATATGGAAAAATACAAATTTATATACATCCTATAACTAAACTGGAAAAGTATGAGAATTTGTACTTATTTTCATCCCCAAATAAGTCATTCTACCTTAACTGACACAGCACAGTAATTATTGTATTTGAATATATGTCCATGATATACCTGAGTTATTCAAAGGCAAGAGTATGATAGTCAATGACAAAGTTCCCCAGATATTAGGATATAGAAGTGTCACAGGGTGCTGCCTCCCTTTGTCTGGTAGCTTATGCATGCCTCAGTTATACATTTTCACATTATACTACAGTTTTCTCCTTGAGAAGAAAGCACAGCTTGAAATCTTGTCACCTCCCATGAATTTTCTCAAGTTCCTCCCTGGGCATACACCATGTGAATGCAAGCTGAAGATCACAGAGGAATAAAAAAGAGTTCTTCATGAATTGCTGCTGTTCATTGGAGAGTAAATTACATTAACTGTCAACACTGCTGCTCTACAGCAAAGCCAGGGATGTTCATTGGAAGTATACTGTTAATAGAAAGGCCTCTGACAATGCCTAGCATACAGTAGGAACTCAATACCCAATCTTTATTATTCTTATTAATATTATAGTGACCATTATAATATGCTACATGCATATGCATTAGCCAGTATAAAACAAGGGAGGTTGCTTGTAATCACTGATTCGAGTTTGGCATTGTAGGAAACATTGATGGATACATCGCTCTTGATGTTGCTGATAAACCTGTACATGGTCTAATTTTACTACTTGGAGGAGCATATTTTTCACATGCTATATGATTCCATTTAGCTTTCAAAACAACCCTGAAAGAATGGTATGATTTTCTCCATTTTAAATGATACTCAAAAGATGAAGCTATTAACAAAGTAAGTAGATGGCAGAACTTGGATTAAAATCCCAGTTTGCTTCATTCCAAAGCATTTTAATACCCAAGTTCTATAAGTGGATCATGTTTCAATGTCTGTGTCTAGTAGTAGTGCAATGGGAAAGAAAAGTTTATATACCTAAGAATGAATGATGAAGGGTTTTGATTTACATAAAGTAAGACATTTATTCTGTCTATGAATTTAAGTCACTATGAAAGACTGAATTATTTATTTATCCTTAAGACAGGGGCATCCTGAAAGGTTAAAGAAATTGAAAACTCTGGGAAGTCAAGAATAAAAAAGTCTTTCCTCTAATGCCTTTACAATTATAGTCATAAAGGAAACTATGATGGTTGCAGGGACCTAAAAATACATGAAGCGAGTAAATGGGACAACTGCAAGAGTCTAACCAGTTCTCCACGGCTAATGGCTTATAGAAGTGGATGTATTCATAAATGGAGTATATCACCCTTTGGTAATGCACTTGGCTGATGCAGTAGGATGAAAAGTAGCATAAATTGTTTATCACTAATATGGTGAGACTGATAGCTCTAAAATTGAGTTTCAGGGAACATTATGTGATGACATTTCACAAAACCACATTCACAAGGTGACAAATATATAACAATACATAATTCCAGAAAATAGTGTGCATGAGGTAATAGAGAGGACCATGAGAGTAATGTTCCGAAAACATGTCCATGTTGACTACACGCTGACATTTTCATTCACTGTTAAAATTCTGATATCTAAAGCATTGTGTTTGACAGAATAACATTATCCAAAATGCACATCAGGGGCACGATTTATTGGTAACTTTATGTTAGCAAAATGACCTTTAGTAACTCAACTGAAGCACATAGTGAAAACTGCTCAAATAGAAAGCAGGCACTTTTGTTCTTTTAACCTATAAAAATCTTCAATTCCATCAACAGCCAATATCCGAATATTGGAATAGGTGCAGTGGTTGATTGTCTTTGTTAGAGAGGTTTGTGTCATCAATGAGTAGCTTCCTGTGAGTCATATTTCTGACTTTCAGTAAGTTGTTTGGATATAAAAATGGGTAATTGTGATTCTTACTTTTGATAACATAATCAATTATTTTTTACTTTTCCACTTTAGACAAATAAATGTGAATTAATGCTGGCAAATCATTGATCACTTTTCTTTTATAAGAACCAATATTTTTTCTACTGGACAATGGAAATATATCTATAGCTTATAATATAATGTCTATAAATATGAGAAAATGGCTTTTTCTTCTCATAGATGCCTGAATTCTATGTGATCAAGACTTACTATTTATATATTTAGAATGTTAAATAAAGAATATAATTGTAAAGGTTAGGGTTGACTGTGTTCTCATGAGATAGTCAATACCAAGTACTGGAAAACAAATTAATGTTTCAGAAATTTTATAAAAATTAAAATTTAGAAAACATAAATATATTTTATAATTCAAAATGGCAATAAGAAAAGATTTCCTTTTTCTGGATACCTATTTCAATTTATTTCATTTACTTCTCACTAGCCTCTCTTGTATAGCCTTGATCATATATTTGAGGTTTATTCAAGGAAATTAAAACCTCATTTTATTTCCTGCTGCTTATCTCCAATTAATACATTTCCCTATGGATAATAATTCCCTAATATTGATAATAATTAGGACTCATATTTAACTATTTCATAGTAATGAAATATCTTATAGGTTATGAAAATGTTGAAACATTACACTACAGAAAATGGTATTTATTATTAATAGTGAAAAGTATTAGAAGGAGCCTAGAAGATCCCTCACTACACAGGTCCACTCCTTCCTCCTCCAGGAATTCTGAGCACAATGTTAGGTGACTAAAATTGAGATTCCTAACAGCTAAGAAAGGTACAGAATGGGAGATGATAAAAAAAATTTAAAGAAATTGGAGGTAGGGGATGGAAGTAGAAGAAAATAAACTTTAAGAGTTAACTAATCCTAATATGTCCTATAAAAAATTCAAGTTCTACCATGGTCATTTTTTTGTCCAACTTTAAAAGCCTGTGGTTGAGGTGAAGCAACATGGTATTTATCACATAGTTCACTGAATATTATACCAAAACTGAGACTTTCGTAAATATCAATCTGAGTCCAGTCAGGATACAGAAACCACACTGATTTTAGAAGAGAAGATGAAATATATAAAATTAGTAAACTATTGCAAAAGATTAATTATAAAATGAAAGAGAATTCTACAAAGCCTGCAAGGGCTGAGGAAGCATACATGAGGAAGAAAAATCTTGAAAGGAGTTTGTTGTATTGACAGGGATAAAACTCTGTTAGAGAAGATGTAGTTGCAACCCACTGGATAACATCACTGGTTTGTCCAAGCTTTGGCTGTCTGCAGTAACTGTCCAAGCAGAGAGCAAGCTTTTAGGGAATAGGTGCACTTCAGGTCATAGTGGTCTGGACAAATTGGAGGTGCCAGCACAGTGTCTCTTAAGGGCTTCAGGAAAGGGCTCACCAGGCAGGGTTCTGGCTGCAAAGTCATGAAGAGATCACAGTCAGGGTCACAGCCAAACCAGCCAGCTCCCTACCCACACAAAACCAAGGGGTCAGCTGTAGGTAACAGCAAGACCAGGTTCTTTGTCCTGAAAGTCCCTCTAGTAGCTTCTGAGAAGAAAACTTAACATTGCTCTCACTACAAAGAGGAAACACTTAAAGTCTGTCCATCACAGAGCAGATATAAAATGCTTTTATTTTTGGATCTGAGAGGCAATTAGTTGATAACTGGTCCACATATGTACATACATACACTAAAATATTGCAGTCCCAGAAACAGTTTCAAATATTTTTAAAAGATGATTGCTATTAGTCATATGTATTACAAAGATAATGGGTTTCATCTTGGCAGATTCACACATCCATATAACATACTTAGATTAATGTCACTCCTCTTGCCTTTTATTTTCCTCTCCTCCTTGTTCCTTTCCTAAGAGTATCCTTCTACTTTCATATCCTCTGTCTCAGATTTAATTTTTTACTGTATTTTTTATCAGTACACTTATACCCATTCATATTCTTGTGCTGTTGGATTTGATGTTTCTTTCCTTCCTTCCTTCTTTCCTTCCTTCCTTCCTTCCTTCCCCCTTCCCTCCCTCCCTTTCCTCCCTTCCCTTTACTCTACTTTCCTTTCCATTTTTTATATTTTGTGTTTGGTTTGTTTGAATAGTAATAGAGTTAATCATTTTGCTATATTGCTTTTCCAAGTGAAGCTGGTCAGTGCTGAAATGTTCTTCAAACAAGGGTTGGTCAGTGCTACGTTGTGCTTCTGGAAGAGGCTCACCAACTTCTGTGAGTTGCTTCCTGAGTCTTTCCGCTTCGCCGAAAAGAGGTATTTCCAATGCTCTGGGTATTGGGTTTCCTGTGAGATTTGAGGCATCTTTTTGCTCCATAGCATTTTTTTTTTGTAATTTTGATGAATCTTTAATTTTCTTCAAAATGCCAAGCCTGGCAGTTGGATTGCTACAGTGTCCGGGTAGAGCGGCTGGTTGGCTTGGTCTCACCTATCTCCAGACCGGAGCACCGAGGATGTCAGTAGCACAGACCATGGCTCAGCTTCTTTTCAGCCAATATTGAATCAAACATAACTTTCTTTCACTGCTGAGAGAAGTTATATTAATACATGCACTAATATTAAGTCTTTTATTTCTGAGTAGACTTAATAATTGTATATGTTACTGGGTTCTTGATATATTAATAGCTTTTTTTTTCATTTATTGTTGTAACTATATTGATTCATGATATTGGTCAAAATTTTCTTTTCTTTTTTTTTTTTTTTTTGGTACCTGGGATTGAACTTGGGTCCTTGTACTTGCGCAGCAGGCGGCTGAGCCACTGAGCTAAATCCCTGGCCCTCAAAGTTTTCTTTTTAATGTTGATTCCATTAGTTTCCTAGGGACAGACAATAAAGGGTGACTGAAAACAACGGGAGTTTACTATCTCAGATCTGGAGGCTAGATATTTGAAATTGAGGTGCTGGCAGGATGGTGTTCAGTGAAAGTTCTAGGGGAGAATGCATTTAGATTCCAGTGTGACCAAAAAACTGGTGTTCTTTACCTTGCAGCTGCACAAATAATCCCTGCCTCTTTCATCATATGACATTCTCCTATGTCTGTTTTCACATCACCTTCCATTTCTTATAAAGGTAACAGTCATAGTGAATTAAGGCCTTATACTACTTCAGTATGACTTTAGCTTAATTTAACTCTGGTAATTCCATCTGCCATGATTCAATTTCCAAAAGGACACATTCTGAGGAATTAAGGATTAGAAACTCAGCATATTTTTGGAGACACAAAATTCATACAATTTTAATCAAAATAATTTCTTTTCTAGTTTGGAAATCTGTGTTAAAAAGTATAAATTAGGAAGTAGTCCACTTTTACAATCTAAAATAGCATAGACAAGACAGACCCTTATGAGTTTACTCTGTGTAAATTTTCTTCTGTCTAAATTTGCATTAAATTTTTTCTAAGTCCAGCTTTATAGTCTGTCCCTATAAAATGGAAAATGCAGTCCTTCTACTTAATTTTCATTTCTTGAATCTATTCTGATAAATTAACTTCTCTGAAAGTTTGTAATTTAACCAAGATATTCTCATTTGTATTCATTAGTTGTATTAAATATTCCATGTTCTGGCATTATTCTTTGTTAAATAATGCTTGAATTTGTATTCGTATCTTTTCTTCTCTTAATTATACCTTCCAACAGGCTGTATATTTTAAAGTCATTTTCAAGTGTCAGCACTTTCATTTACTTTTTCCATAAGATTTTTTATTATGAGTATTTTTGCTTATTTTGGTGTGACTTCCTCAAATTTACTTACTTTCTTTGTTTTTATTTAGCATTAAGTTCTTTTATGTTTAGTCTATTATATTAGTATTTTTAGTATTCAACATTACTTATTTATTACATAGGATATTTAAATAGCTTAGTGTGTATTATTGATGTAATTGTTTTAAAAATTTATGGAGGGGACTGGAGATTGAATTCAAGCCTTCGTGAATGCTAAGCCCCTGGATCTACCATTGAGTTACATTCTCATCCCTTCCAAATGTTTTATGTATGTGTCTTAATATGTCATCAACTTTAATAAATATACTTACATAAAAATAAAGAATACTTTCACCTTTTATCAGTAGCTGCTATTGACATTTAATGAATATCCTTTCAAACTACCAGAACAGAACAAGAAAATACTTTTGGAAAATATTTCATCACAGCATTGATTCAGGTACTATAAAATTCAGCAAAAGTTTGGTTAATAAATTTTGTATCACATAATGACTTACTCTACACTATTATAAATAGTGGTCTAAATATATGTGTTAAAGTGAGAAAACATTCTGCTACACATTTTAACAGAAAACAATAGCAAGTTGCAAAGCAATATGTATGGTAGAATTGTATGTGCTTTTTCTTAATTTGGGGCCAATTATAGACTTAGAAAAAAAATAGGAAAATAGTATGGAGAGTTCCCAAATAACCCATACAATTACTCTTAATAACATTTAACATTAATAAAATGTGTTTCATGTTAACTTTCTGTAGTATTTTAATTGAGGAATATTTTTGATAAATATTCAAATATCTGGATTGGGACTGTTGTGATGATGTTGGCATTGAACACAATTTTACAGTTCCATAAGAATAATAAGTTGAAGAGCTCTATTATACAGGAAATGAAAATATATGAATTGTATTATTTTATTATGTTTTATAATTAACTTTTCCCCTTATTTTCTATTTGTTTTATCTTTTTACTATGTCAAGCTTTTCTAAAAACTGCTGTGTAACATTAAGGTGTTCATTTCCTGGGTACTTATTTTATGCATCTCTGTCTGCCACTTTTTATTTTTCAGTACTGGAAATTGAACTCAGGACCTTTCACTTGCCAAGCAAGCGTGGCACCACTGAGCTACATCCCCAGCCCTACCACCACATATTATCTACACATCCATGAGTGTTGTGTTTGTTCCTGTAGTGGTGGTTGTTTTCATGAAGATAATAGAAGTAGTACACTAGTCTTTTAATAATACCTTTCTATTGCATCACAAAATAATTCTAACTTGATGAGATATAAATGTGTTGAGTCACGGCAGTCCCATAAAAAGCTTTCTACTGAATCTTTGTGTTTAGCTACAATTTTGAGAATTACTATTCTGAGAAAGCCTGACTTGGTGACTAGTCTGTATTGATGTGTGTGTGTGTGTGTGTGTGTGTGTGTGTGCACATGCACATGTATGTATGTTTTCTTGCAGTTCTTTTTACTCTCACTATTAAAACATTTCTCATAGATATATCCTGGATTAAGTTTCTAAATCTTCCATGTAGATAAAGTGTACATATTTTTAAATGTTTGTTTCTGTTTCATTGGTTGTTCTTTTTTTAATTAAACTGTCGTATTTCACAGAATAACCATCTTCACCAGCTAAATTATCCGTTCCATGCTCTATGACTGCCTCAGAAGGGTCTGAGCTTGGGGAAAGCAGCTGCAAAAACAGCTGGCCCCTCATCATCGAGATCACACAGAGAGCTCTGCTGTGTCTATATTCCTCTGAAGTGAAACATATAAAACTGAATATTTAAAATATAAAAATGAAGTTTAGAGTAGAAGTGTTACATTACCTGGTGAAGTGGATGAACAAACTACTAATGAAATCCATTTAGCTGGTGAGAAGAAAAGCACTATAGCTGCAGTGAGAACAAAGAGGTTACACCTGCACATCTCAGCACAAGCTGATACCCCTGTTTTGCTGTACAGTGAGCCTGAAGAAATCTAGCAGTTCATGTTTCTGTGGCTGGGTCTGATGACTTGTGGTGCCAAGTTAGTTTCACTTATGACACCTACTGAGAACTCTTCATTGTCATGATTTTGTGCTGAAACAATGAAAATGTATAGTGTGGTAGGCTGCATCATGCCAGTGAGAAACCCAAAGATTAGCTGCGAAGGGTGATATGGGTGACCTGCAGACAGTTGAGTGTGTCCAGGCAGAAAAGCAAGCCTGGTGTGGGAAACGTATCTATTGCATTGATTGTGGCTCTATAATAGCCAAAAAAACAATAAGCAATAGTCAATGACAAGTCAATATGCCAGCCCTGCATATGCAGAATTACACCAAGAGGTCCCAAGGTGCCACATCAGTCCTGACCAAGAAGGGTAATAGCTTCAAAACCAAAATGCTTTCTGTGTGGCTGCTGCACCAAGAATCTTACTGGCTGAAGTTCATGGTCATACTAGAATAACACTTTTCTGTTCAGAGAACTGTAGCAGTAATAATTTAAGAAGGGAACAATATTGAGCTATGCAGTTCATAGACATCTGGATTTTCATTGTAAACTTGAATTATTGAGAATACATCTTAGAGAAAGACAAAGAAGACCTGATGAAACCAAGAAATCTTGTTCATTACCTTTTTGGGGGCTCTGTTTTTTGTTTGAAATCTTTCAATTATGACTACTAAGAATTACTTCAAATCTTTCATTTAAAATGTAGAAATTTATGTGGCTTCTGGCTTCTAGAACTTCTTGATGTGAGAATTTAGAATGAATAAATCTTAGTATTGCCCACTTGCCAAATAAAGTTTAAAGACTACATGCCAAACAGTATTAGTATAAGTATGAAAAGCTGACAACTTCAATTCTAAAGATCTTTCCATTTATAAAAGAAAAAAAATAAAATTATACTTGATTGCCTCTTCTCCTTTTCCAAAGTTTGTAATGATATACTGTAAACTCTTTTTAACAGTGTACCATATGAAGCTTAGCACTGATTATCATTTTAATGTGTGTTCATTGATCTGACTTAAAGAGAGATGGTACTTTTATATTTCTTTTCTCTATAATGGCACTACATTTTTATACTTTTAACACTTTCCATTGTATTTTTTTACATTCTCTGAGAATTTGATGTTTTTACTATATTTTAATATAAAATGAACATATAGAGTGAAAATATTTATGTAGACTTCTATGGCCGGTTTTGAGTTTGGATATAAGTTTTGAGTTGAGTATTCATTTACAGTAAATGATATCAATTCAAAAATCCATTTATCAGCAATTCTCAACATTTTTTATCTCATTAACTGTTTACAAGCTTAAAAAATGCCAAAGATCTCAAAGGCCTTTTGTTTCTATGAGTTATATCTATTTGTTGTAATAAAATTAAAATTGAGATTTTTTAATGATTTGTTATAATTAAAATAATTACATACCCCTTCATTAATATTACAGCAGCACATCTGTTCAAAACTCTTGGTTCATACTGCTAACTTGCTTTTGAAACAAGTTTTACTAACCTGTGTTTTTGACTAGTAGCTAGTGATTATTTCCCTCCATACTTGCAGCAACTGAGTGATATTATTTTTTGATATTTTCCACAGTGATTCTGTTTTGATGAGTAGTAAACACAAATAAAATTAGTACTTTGGAAGTATTAAAAGAGCATTTATGTAATTATATAATAAGCAAGTATAAAGTGGATCAGCTCTATGAAGGTTTTTAGTGCTCAGATGGTCTTTGTTTTCATTGTGAAACTAAATTACATATCTGTATATAAATTACATATATGTACACATAAATTATATATACAGTAATGTATTTTATTGCTATATACTGTAATGTATTTATTACTGTACATATTATAACATAATATATATGATATAATATATAATTGTAATATATAATTATATAATGTATAGTATAATAAACATAGTATATATTATTACTGTAATATACAGTAAAAGAAATATTTCCATTAATACCCCCTAAAATACTCCCTCTCCATTTGAAAATACATAGCCCATCATTCTTGCCATATTCTAAAGCAGTTCTGGAAGTCCTCTTCTGAGTGTCTTTCAAACATTTGATCAAAAATTGGATAAATTCAGGGGTTAAGTGCTATGCAACAGAAAAGCAGACTCAAAAAATAAATATAGTGCACACTCACCCATCTTATTTACCCAATCTGGCACCATGCAACTTCAAGTTCTTACCAAAGCCAAAATGACTAAGAAAGGTAAATATTTTGGATAGATTCCAGACATCAAAGCAGCTTTGACAGTGCAGTGAAAGAGGACTGCCAGAACTTCAGGAAATGGTAAGATGATGGGATAAATGTGCTTGAGTGAGAGGGAATGTTTGAAGGGGATTAATGGTAATGTGATTTTTACTATAATAACTTTTAAAATTTAAACATTCACTGTACCATATATAATTATATATATAATTTATAAATAAAGATATTCCATTTGTAATACATTATGCATGGATATTGGCACATACTGAAAATTATTATTTCAGCACTACTTTATTAGCCAGTGATTGTAGTAACTATTTTTTTTAAGAGAAGCAAGTACAAGGGGCTGGGGATTTAGCTCAGTGTTTCTGCCGCCTGCCTCGCAAGAAGAAGGTCCCGAGTTTGATCCCCAGTACCAAAAAAAGAAGCAAGTACATAAATTTCAAATGGATAAAGAATGCAAAAATAAGGAATAATAATATTAATGTGAAATTTGTGTGATCTGTGATAGCAATAGGGACTAATATGTCCCAGATTTCTGGGACCATCGTAATATAAACATTCTCTATATCCTTTATCCTATAGTAAAAATATACTAGAAATGCTATATTTCTACATCCAATTTATGCTTCCCAGCATATCACCATACTCCCATTATAGCACAAAAATTCACTGTGTGATCATGTGCTTTAATTTTTTGTCTTAGAAATTTAGTCCTTTACCCCAAAGGAAATATGGAAGAAAAGGAACATCTGGGGTAACCTAGACCTGTCAATGAGGTTTATTGTACTGTATCATCTTAATGTGTTTATGGGAAAACATTTTCAAAGCAGTTTATTGCAAATGTTTTTCTCCACATGTTAGAATTGAACCTAAAGAGAGTGCATATACCTTTTCAGATATAAATCTATTTTATAAAATAATAACTTAGAAAGTGACCTAACAAGGTAATGTTTTTTATCATGGTGTGCTTAAATGAATGTGTTTATTTTTATTATGACTTTCATCCCCTCCTAATATTGTTTAAAGCATAGTACTATTTTTAAAATAGTGATAAGCACTGTGTATAAAATCTATTTAGTTTTATTGTCAACATCAAAGTTTAATTATAATAAAAACTAGTCTAAGGAAGTAAATATAGTTGTGCATTTTAATTCACTTCTTTCCTCATCCTTATCAATTCTATTTCATCATTTTCAAAAATCAAGCCAACTTATGAGTTTCCAACCAAAGTCATCCAACTTTGTTTTGGATCCATCCTAGGTAATTTTATGATTTCTAATAAGAGAAAAACTAAGCAATAGTGATTAAGTCAGCTGGGTCTCATACTCAGATTATTGTTTCACAGCAGGCTAGAATCTTTCTTATAATAAAGGGTAATTAGACTAGGTCTCAGTGTAGAGGAGCATCATAGTCAGAATTTCTAGACACTCCATTTCATCTTATTTATTACAAGCAACAATCTTATGATGTAATATATATTATTATCCTTGTTTTTCTCATGAGAAATCTAGAACTCAGTGATGTCAAATAAATTCCCAAGATAGCATCATTAGTAAACACTGAAAGCAGAATTCATGGCCTGTTGAACTGCAAGGCACATTTTTCAGTACTACAAGGCTTATGGCTGGCCATTGTGGTGGCTTATTCTATCATTAGGAGTTTGTGGAATATAGAACTCAGCAATGGAGACTGATGATAAATTCTACCTTGGAGATAGTCAAACCCTTCCCTTTAAAAATGTGAATGTTATTATTCTGAATAGTTCTGAAATAAAAATGTATACATTTTCATCTGTCTGGTAGGTAAATGAAAGAAATCTATTAAACCCCTTCAATGAATACTGATAATATGAGCTGAAAGTAGTGGCACATGCCTGTAATTTCTGCACTTGGGAGGCTGAGGCAGCAGGGTCCCAAGTTTGAGTTCAACCTGAGCTACATAATAAGTTAAAAGCAACCCTGAACTTCAGAGCAAGACCCTGTCTCAAAAAACTGAAAAGAAAACAGTAGAGAAATAAAATACTCATAATGCAATTGAATTGTAATTCAACTGTAAGGTCTTAATAGGTGTGCAGATTGCTCATATAATACTGCATAGTTTTTCCTCTCAATACATGAAGTTATACGGATTAGAATAATGACTTGCATTCTAAAATTTTTCATTGCTCTTGAATACAAAACTTAGCTCTTTTTCTTATCTTTATATTGCAGAGAAAGATCTTACAGTAAATTAGAGGTCAAGGATTAATTTTTCTATTGATTTCTTAATGATAAAATGATTATGAAGTCATTTTATTATTTCATTTACTTTCTTAAGTCAGTAATGAACTGTTAAAAATGAGAAATCTAAATCAACTATATTAAATTAACAATCCCTATGTCAATAATAGTGACCCAATATTAAATATATAGTTAAATCTAATTATCAGTAACAGTTCCTTTTAAAAATGCTTCCTATGAGAGTCTATTCAATCATGTTTAGTTTTTTTATTATCAATCTCCCTCTCTAAATCATGAGAGAGAAAAAGAATAGTAGATAAAACTGGTGCTTTTAGAAATACAAGCACTTTTAAAGACACTGACTGAAACAAAGGCAATAGAATTCAGCCACTGGTGACAAAAGATGCCAAAGATTGACCTATATCCATGCTGAACTATTTAGTGGACTCTTTCAGGGATGTTAATTGTGCAGAAGAAGAAAGAAAATTGGTTTTCCACAATGACTACCAATATAAATGAATTTATTAAGGAGCAAAGCAGGCAATCACTTTTGTGGTGTGAGTCCGAACGATATCCAATTCATAATCTATGAATCAAACCAGCTTTAATTAGAGCCCTCCTCTTAGCAACCAGTTAATTGAATTGCTTTTCCTGTCATGGGCTCCAATTAAACTCTTAAATTGGAAGCTTGAGCCAGAGATAAGACAATGTTTTTTTTTTTAATTGGTGATGGTAGAGAACAATTCCAGGGGGAAAATAAAAGCCTGGTGCCTGTCAAAGGCAGAGAAGAAATCAGGAATGAAACTCAAAAGAGGGCCCAGTCTTCAGCAGAAGCAAATAGTCCCACTAGGCACATGGACTTTAAAATTGGAGTAAACTTTGTCTCAGAAAAGAAACCTCTTGTACTTGCTCTCAGAAAACAGAAACCAACTTTATGTGCTTATTTATTTTAACCAAGCCTGAGATGCAGGCTTCTATTACAACATTCTGAAGCACAAAATGAAAGAATTGAAATGCACCTTGGAGAACATATTCTGATTGATTATTTTTACAAACAAAAGCCATTACAGCCAGAGAGATCAAGGAAATGACTTAAGCTTACACAGCTAATAGCAGATCTGACATCAGAATTCAGCTCCATTTGTTTAAAATCTAAGTTCCCAAACATCATAGCACTTAAGTAGAAGATACTGATAAAATACAAGTTTTGATGACCATAAAGAATGGACCTATGCATAAATTAAGGACAAGCACCTGGTTAAAGATAGTCATTTTGGGTGACAAATAAATCACAGCCTGAAAATGGAGGGAAGAGAAAATAGCTCAAGAAGACACCGACCTCTCAAAGGGCCCCGGAGATAGGACACAAAACCGAGATAGAGATTCTTTTCCTTTCCTTCTGTGTTTTGCTGAGGTTAAACCTACAGCTTATGTCTAACTTTCACAACAAAAATAATGCTGAATTAGTGTTGTCACTCTTGCAGTTGAGATAACTTTTCTATGAGGAACAAATAGGATAACACAGGACCTGAGGAAAAGATCAGAAGGCACTTCTCACCTGTTCTGTCCACCAAAGCTTAGGTCTTTTCAGTTGGGTACAGAGGGCCACAAAGGAAGGATTTTTATTATGCCTCACTTTTCTGTTGCTCCAAGGTAACAGAGGGCCACTTGGAAATTACTTAATTTACCCTATGTAAAATAAAATGTTCATTATTTGGTAATTTTTATGTCATATAGAACAAGGCCTCAAATTAAGCTTTAATAATATGTGCTACCTTGATATCTAGTAAAATTGGAAAGGCCCCAAATGGCCTAGTCACAAGTTTCCCTCCCAACTCTGCCTTCAGAAATAAGGGCCCAGGGCTTCTTTCTTAACTAAAGGGATGAGGAAGCAATTCCTGCTTCATCCTGAAGTAGAAGGTTTCAATTCCCTGCCAAACTGCAGAATTATTCAGAAAAGTCAATCCCATTGCTTTGAGGAACTGAAGGGTCGCCCCACCCTCCTGATGCCTCAAAACTTGCCTTCTACAGTCCGTGCTTATTTACTTTATTCCCAAATGGAGCCTATGTGGCCCTGCAAGGAATGATGTGCCTTCCTCCCCCAGGATGTGGGTGTATGTGGCTAATAAGCTGCTGCTGCTCTCATCTGTCCTGTGTCAGTGTCATGTCCTCAAGGATCCCCAGAACCGTATGTCAGAAATCCCTCCCTCACCAATAAGATAAATAGGAGGCAATTAAAACATCGTATCTTAAAACAACTTTCCAATGATTTCCCATTATCCTTATGGCTAGAGAATCAATAAATTCATAATTTGCGGGTCTGTTGTTTGCAGAGATGAAGAGGTAGCTGACACTGCTTAATTCATCCTACCCACTCATGCACATCTGAATTGCACTCTTCAGATGTATAGACTACCCTCTCCTCCTTGTAATAACTCTGCATTTAGAGCATAAGCTGTTCAGCCTTCAAACTTGCCAAATATATTTAACTCTTTTAGGGTCCTAACAGTAAGTCTGTATTTTCTATCCCTTTATTGTTGCAATTGTTCCACACAATTTGTTTTTCCCCATTCTATTATGAAGACCCAAATGAATTAAAGTATTCTTTGAGTGGTATGTCCCTTGCAGAAAAATTTGAAAGTGACACCTGAGCCATATTGGTAAAATGAACTCCATTATTTTATTCACTTGTTAAGTCACCTGACCATATAGTTGCCCTATGTATATAATGTCTAATGCCTGCTTTATGGTTTGTTGTATACATATATCCTGTGCTATTTATTCATCAGTGTATATTTCACAATATGCAATAGATTAAAGACTGTTCATTACTAATTTGGGCTACTTTGAATGATTGTAAGTTACTGGATATGTTCAAATCCCAGCCCTGCCATTTCTTTGCTTTTAAAAAGGATCAACTTCCTCATTATTAAATTGGAGCATAACAGTCTGTGTAGTAGGATCATTCTGGATATTAAGGGAAAAATATATGTGAAATGTGTCATACATTTGTCACAGGATCAGAGGTCTAAATTAAACATTATAAATAATAAAATACTAATACCACATTCACCTTATTTTTCAGGTAATTCACTTCAAGCCATAAGCATGACATCATTAGACTCCTAGATCAGATAATGACATTCTTAAATTTTAAATTTCCAACATGATTCCATGAAATAATGCACATTTTCTCCATCTGTATTCATTTCTCAGCAAATCCTCTGATCTGGCATTCTTAACAATTTTTAGAATGGTGTATGTTAGTTAACTCACAACCGATCCTTAGGTTACATTTTTCCCAGAATGGACATGTTGTGACAATCGTTTAGCATATTTGCTTAGGCTAGGCATGATGGAGTATGCCTGTAATACTGGCTTCTTAGGAGGCTGAGACAGGAAGTTTGCAAATTTGAGAGCAGCCTTAGCAATTTAGCAAAACACTGTCTCAAGGTAACGAAAAATTGCCTGATGTGATGTTGTATGCCAGTAATTCCAGCATCCTGGGAGGCTGAGTCAAGAGGATTGCAAGCCCAGCCTGGGCAACTTAATGAATTAGCAAGGACCATATCTCAAAATAAAATAAAAGGTGAAGATATAGCTCAGTACCAAGTCCCTGGTTTCAATCCCCAACACCACAAAAAAAATTAGGACGTTTCATTATGCAGAACAATAATAAATACTATACAATGATAGACTGAAATAAACACATTATACATGGGAAAACCCTTCCTATTTTTAGTACAATTTTACCGTCTTCTATATTATTTTACTTATGGAATTTTACTCCAGTACTAAATGCATGCCAAGAAGTTTTCTGTTTTATTTCATAAGAAATAACTTTATCACAAAGGAAAACATAACAGAACTTACTATCTAGGTTCAACTTAGTCACGTGGCAATTAATAGTGAAAAAATCATGAGTATTTAATAGTGATATTATATTCCATAAACACATATGTATTTGAAATAGGAGAGTGCTAGAGAATAGAAAACCAACAGTTGAAAACTAAATGTCAGGCGTGCAATATGCCTTCTGAAAATTATCTCAAATGAGTGCAAACTACTTATTTCCACCCTTATTAATGAGAACCACCACTTTATATGTGAATTATGGGAAGATATTAATACAAACATCCTAGACTCTCAACGCAAAACAGTACACTGAACTCTGGCCCCAACACACACTGGTTGCCCCTTTGTGCAGGCTACCCCACTGCACTCTGTGCAGAAAGAATGCAGGATCCATAATTATCCAACAACTGAAATAGAGAGTGATGCTTACATTGAGTGAGCAGCGGAATTCCCTAAAAAGCTGTGACAGATATCTATGATCTATCTGAAGACTATTAAATCAGAATTTCTAAAGGGTGTGATCATTATATCTGTGCCTAGATGGGCCTGTCAGATTCAGAAATCTCATTCTTCCTCTAGGTATTTTCATGGGGAAATGATATGTAAGTTGGATGCAAAAGAACTTACTCTGGTTAAAAAATGATCTGTGATTTGAAGGATCAAAAGCACACACTTCTTCTTAACACCTTAGTGAATTCTCTTGTCCTCTAGAATTCTCAGAGTCCATGGGACAATACTGCAAATTCATAACTCATGATTCTAGGTATAGTGTTTCAGCTATAAATTAACTGAGATTGCTAGAAGCCTGTGTGTGTACAATATCTATGTATTTTCCTAATAAGATCACTACCCTGACAAAGGCATTAATGTTACAGTCTCAAATTATATCAGACTTCACCATGGAAACAGACATTTAGATTTCACTTCTGCACTTGTCATAAAATCCTTCTTTAGGACATTGTCTGTTGTATCACCCAATGGACTCAAGAAAGAAATTTCCCCTCAGATTTAATAAAAAGAAAAATCTCTATTGCCTGTGAAAACTTGGCTTATCATACTGGTCAATGAATCCTATTGTGTGGGGTGGGGTAGGAACTGATTCTAGTGAGAGACAGATGCCAAGAAAGTTCATTTTAAAATAATGCAGGAACTTAAATGCTGGCGATATACACAGATTGCTATGGAAACAAGTAGATAAATTCTATAAGTAATTACATTCCCATTTTCACCATAGCTACTGGAAGAAAATAGCTAAATTCTATATGCAATTGCAGCAACAATGACAACATTTGCCCAAGTTACATTTGTTTTTATTTTCTGTCCAGTTTTATTTCATCTATTTTATACTTCTTAATTTGTTATACATACTATATATTTTGCTTCCATTCAGTAAAAAATAAGGTTAAAAGGTTGCACTAACAATGTGCAATTTATAAATTATCTTACCAGATATCACTTGCTTTTTATATTTTTTAAATTACAAGATGAAAAAGGCAAAATTATGAATATTCAGTAGTGATATTATGTTCAATAAACACATATGTATTATAAATAAGAAAGTGGTGTTAAAAGATAGAAAAAGTCATGAAAGTAGGCATGGGTGAAGTAATGTTTCACACTCACAGGAATGGCTAAAATGAATTAGCTTGGCAACACCAAGGTTGGCAAGTTATATAGAGCACCGAGAAGCTCACATGCTGTTACCAGATGTCTGAAATGATACGACCATGGGAAGACTGTATGGCTGTGTAAGCAAGCACCCGTTCAGTGACTCCATAGTTCCTCTCTTACGGTACTCAGTCAAGGGAAGTGAAAACACAGTTCCACAAAGACACAGACACAAATGTTAATTGTAGGCTTACTCATAATGGCCCCAAACTAGAAACAATATAAATGCTCTTCAATAGCACATGATGCTGAACAACTTTCATGTGTCTACTGCCAATTCATGTATCTTGTTTGAAGTATGTGTTCAAGTCTTTTGGCCACTTTTTAAAATTAGGCTGTCAGGAAGCCATAAGAGTCCGTCATTTGTCCTGGATACAGTTCTCTACTGGATATACATGCTGTGAATATTTCTATCTGGTGGCTTGCTTGTGCATTTTCTTAAGTGATATATATCAAAGAATAAATGTTTTAAATTCAAAAAAAGATAGAAAAAGTTGAAAACTAAATGTGAGGCATTATGTATCATTTATGTAATCTGTTTCGTGGGAGAGTGATCAGGAAAGTGAACTGCAACTCATTTCTCTAAGATGTGCCAATCCATTGACCTAATGAAGCAGAAAACATGATGTTCTTATTTATAGATGTCATTTCATTTTAAAAAGCCACCTGGAACCTAGATAGTAGAATAATCCTCAAGATTCTAGTAGAAACACACTTGCTCATCGAAAATTATAATTTATCATATTTTTTCCATTTAGTTCATTGGTACATTTTAGGTATACAATACAGTTACATTCATCATTGGGATTTTGTACTTTTACATGAGTATCTTGGTTCTTAATTTTCCCCATTCTCCTGCCCTCCCATCACCCCATCCACCCCTCCCTATTTACAAAGGCTTTGTTTCTATGTTTTTCCTTTTCCCATATTTTTTCTTTTCCCTTCTTTCCTTCCCCCTTCACCTTCCACTTCCCCTACTCCTTTAGACATTTTCTTCCTATTTCACAATATCAATTATACATTTTGATTCTTATTTACACTTTTAGTTTTTCAAACCAGAGAAACTATTCGGTATTTGCCCATGTGTGTCCTATTTATTACACTTAAGAGTATCGCCTCAATGTTCCTCCACTTAGCTATAAATGTCTCTAGTTTCCCATTCTTTATGGCTGAGTAATAACTCCATTTTATTTTTAAAAAACACATCTTCTTTATTCAGTCTCCAGTTGATAAGCTGTTTCCAAATTTTAGCTATTACAAAGTGTGCCGCTATAAACATGGGTGAGCATATATCACTGTGTCATGATTCTTTTAATTCTTTTGGGAAGATACCCAGCAGGGGAATAGCTGGGTCAAATGGGACCTCTAGTCCTAGTTCTTTAAGGTATCTCCATACTGATTTCCACAGTGGTTGCACCAGTCTGCACTCCCACCAATAGTGGAGAAGGATTCCCTTCTTCCCACACCCTCAGTACCATTTGTTATTGGTTGATTTCTTGAGAGCAGCCATTCTTTGTGGGGTGAGGTGGAATCTCAGTGTTGTTTTCATCTGCATCTCTCCAATGACCAGTGATGTTGAACATTTTTTCATATGTTTATTTTCCGCTTTTACTTCTTTGAGAACTATCTGTTCATTTCAGATGCCTATTTTTGAATTGGGTCTTTGAATTTGGGGGGTCTGATTTATTCAGTTCTTTATATATTCTAGATAGTAGACCTTCATCTGAGGAACAGCTGGTAAAAATTTTTTCCCACATTGTAGGTTTTCTTTTAGCTCTGTTGGTGGTTTCTCTTGCAGTGCAGAAGCTTTTTAATAAGAGGAGATCCCAGTTGTTGATTCTTTGTGCTAGTTCCCGTGCTACTGAGGATTTGTTTATAAAGTCCTTTCCTATGCCAATATCTTTGATAGTTCTACCTAACTTGTCTTCCAGCAAGTGTTTCTGTTTTAATATTTAGAACTTTAATCTACTTGCATTTTAGTTTAGTGCATGGTGAAAGATAGGGGTCTAGTTTTAATCTTTGGCAAGTTGAAATCCAGTTTTTCCAACACCACTTATTAAATAGGCTATCTTTCCTCCAGTGAGGGTGGTTGGCTCCTTTGTCAAAGATGAGGTGGCTGAGCATGTCTGGAGTTATTTCTGCATCTTGTAATCTATTCCACTGATGCTCAGGTCTGTTTCTTTGCCAGTACCATGCTGTTTTGATCACAGTGGCTTTGTAGCATAGTTTCAAGTTGGAAATGATGATATCCCCTGCCATGCCTCTGTTGCTTAGAATTGCTTTTGCTATTCTAGGTCTCTTCTGGTTCCAGATGAACTTTTGGATTGTTTTCTCTAGTTCTGTGAAATATGGTGTTGAGATTTCAATCGGGATTGCATTGAATCTATCTATTTATCATATATATATATATATATATATATATATATATATATATATATATGTATCAGTTTTGGAAGTATGGCCATTTTCACTGTATTGGTTCTTCCTACCCAGGAACAAGGGATGTCTTCCCATTTTCTTATATCCTCTTCTATCTCTTTTTTCAGAATCCTGTAGTTCTCAATGTAGAGGTCTTTTGCTTCCTTCATTAGATTGATTCCTAGATATTTCATTTTTTTTGGATGCTATTATGAAAGGGATTGTTTCCTTAATTTATCTTTCAGTGAGTCTGTTATTTGTGTATGAGAAGGCTATTGATTTTTGAGTGTTGACCTTGTATCCAGCTACTCTACTGAATCTGTCAATTAAGTCTAGAAGTCTTTTGGAAGAGTTTTTTGGGTCTTCTATATAGAGTATCATATCATCAGCAAATAATGACAGTTTAACTTCTTCCTTTCCTATCTTTATTCCTTTTATTTCTTTCTCTTGTCTAATTACTGTGGCTAATGTTTCCAAAACTATATTGAACAGGAGTGGTGATAGTGGACATCCTTATCATATTGTTTAGCACTATTGCAACAGATCTGCTGCCAATTTTATATGTAAAAGTTGGGCAAGATTTCACTAAAGATGAACATAAGTAGTGCATAGTGCTTGATAGACAGTTGCTATTTGGCTGCATTCTTACAGAGAGACATGCAATGTGAGTTCATATATATAATATATATACATATATTTTTAATGGTTGGGATAACTCTATGTGGTATCTACTAACTGTACTGGTTGAAACAAACATAGACTTATAATGCAGATCTTACTTTTAAAGATATACTGCCAAACAAATTAAAAAACCAAACAAATTCAAAAACAACTATAAATGCACATTCACTTTGGTTTCCAGCAACAGTATATGTACATTAGTTAAGATTCACTGATAACTATTTAATAATATCAATTCAAAATTAAGTGACTTCTGAGTTACACAGCTTGTGAAATATATAACCAACAATAAAGTACTAGGTCTTTTGACAATAAATGTGCATCTTTTCTGTCCACATGTGTGAAAGCCTCAAAGGAACATTGCATCCATTACAAGATCATCTTTTAAAAAATAATCTAAATTCTCCAAGCTAGAATAATTTTAATTTGTGAGTTCTAACAATAATAACTTGGGAATATATTTGCTATGAATAAATTTGATGGTATCTTTGCTGGAATTAAATATAGTACTTACCAATAGAACTGATAAGCCAAAAAGTTGTCAAGATCTTTGATTCTACCAGATATGAAAATATTGCTCTGTATCTACAAAAATCTGCACAAGAGCACTAGAACACATGAAAAATGTACTTGTCCCATGGACTCCACAACTATGGTCACATGTTTAATTTATGCATGTAAAATGCCAATTCATTATTTTTTCATATGTGGACTAGTCGTTTTTTTCTTTGAGTTTCCTCTGAAGTTTTTCTGCCCCTTCCATTTTTAAAGATATATTCCTTTCCTTTAATTAAAATACTCTGTGGCAAGACAAATTAATAGTTTTATGGACTGTCAAGCCAATTCTTTGGTTTTGCTTTTTTGTTTTTAGTAATATCTGTTTTCTTCCTGGTTGCTATTTATTTGCAAGTTTAAGATAATTTATCTAGGCTTGGCTTTTATTCATTCTATTTGGGATTGCTTTTGATTTAAAAAAATGTAAGAATGTACATCTTTTAGAAGTTTCAGAAAACATTCACTCATTCTTCATAAAGTGCTTCTTCTTTGTTATTTTCACCCAATATTTTGTGAATTCTAATAGAACCTAATTATTCTACATTGAATTCCCTTTATTTCTTTTAAATTCTCTTTTCATTCTTTCTCCTCCTCCCTCCCTTCTTCCCTACTTCCCTTTCCCCTTGTCTCAGTCTTTATGAAGTAGATGTTCCTTTTTGTTGCATTCTGGATAACTTCATTTGATATATTTTCCACTTAATGTACTTTCTCTTCATTTTAAAATAATTTATTGGTCAATTTATTTATTTTATTTTTTATTTCAATACATATTTTCATTTCTAAAGTTTCTTTTCTATTCTTTTCAACATGCCTATTTCTGCTTTCTCTTTTGTATGATAGTTTTCTGATATTTTGATTTCCTTGTCTCTTATTGTTTAAAATACAAATTAAAAATCAGTAATCTTATTGTCTGAAATTTTTGAGAAATTCAATTCTACAGATTGTAGTTTTTGTTTCTCTTTGCTGATTTAATTATTTCCTTATGCCTTAGGTGATTTTAGAACAGGAGTTTCTATCTCCTCCCGTATCATCTCTGAGGTTTGGTATATCTGAATTGGCCATGTAGAGTGAAATTCAGATGACTCATATTTAGTTATTTGTGTGGAGTTTGATACTCAGACAATAAAGGATACCAAGAACCAGAGTTGCAAGATAAATTTTAGTTTGTTGGTAGATACTTGTGGTCAGATAATATGAAGTCTAACTAAAAACATTAAATCTGAAAGACTAGATTCAGAATTTATGTCATCCTTGGAGAGGCAAGGATTCATATAGTCTGGCTGATTGAGGTATGAAGAAAATATATCCCGAACCATAAGGGATGATCCTGAATAATGATCCAAAACCCCAAGATATTCTTGTCTTTCTCCTTTAGGACTCAAGTTTGTTACAACTGTGAAAAAATAATTAAATAATAAAAATTATAAGTAAATTTATTTTGGCACATAAAATCAGATCAATTTGTTTGATCCAAATGACCACTCATTTTCATTTTAAAATTTGGATTTAATATGAAGATTTTTAGATGACTGAAGAAAAGTTTTGATGTTCTGAGCAAACTTTAAAGGTATTCACAAAATAAATACACATTGAAATGCATTACAAAAGAGCTTGATTTGAATACAGTGGCAGAAAAAAGAGTGTATTTTGGTTTAAAGGAGCAAAATGAATTTAAAATTGAGAAGCTCATAATTAAGTCATTCTGGTGGAGTAATTATATTTTTTAAACAAAGGTGAGATTCAAAAAGCTACAGAGAAATTTGACTGTTTATAATTAATTTTAGTTTATATCTTAGGACATAAATTAAAATATAAAGAAATAAAAATGTATTTTACATTCTGAAGTTTAGAGGATTTACATTTTCAGTTCTCATAATCCATACATCTATTAAAGAGGAAGTATGACTTATTTGAAGCATATCAGTCTAAATTATCTTTGAAAATCACTATCTCTATTTTATTAATAGCTTACTTACATAATTTTTCTCAGCTCTACACAGATATGAGATATATAAGTAATTATAAAATATGGTGTAGTTCCCATAGATTGAAATTGAATAAACATTTAGAATAACTACATTTATTTCATGTTTGTTTTTTATAGATGCCATTTATCTTCATAAAAATTTAGATCTAAATTATGTTACCCTGCCATGTAGAAAAGTTTACAAGTTTAAACATCTACATTTCCATGGAATATTTCTATGAAACTATAACTCTATTCATTAGCTAATCCAATGTGAGTTGATAAAATGCAAAGGCTGAGTATGTGATCACTGAGGACTTTAAATTTTAACTCCATTACTTATTAGCTGTGCAGCCTTAGACAAGCTATTTACCCAATCTGTGCTTCATTTATTTTGTCTGTAATTTCTGGATACTGTTAGGACCTACTTCACAGAATTGTTGCAGCTGCACCTGGCACCTACACAGCACTAAATTAATGTTGGCCGTTATTATTCCAAAAGTTCTAAAATTAGAACTGAGCTAACAGAATAAATAACTAAGTTATCTTCCAAAAGATACCATTGCTTTCCAGTTTAACCACCTGCTTTAATAAACTAGGAAATGTACCCTGGTCTTGTTTCTTACAGTTTCCAGTAACACTGCAGAAGCAACTGTATACTCACAAGCATATTGGGAGGGAGAGTGAGGATTAGGCCAGGAGTACTCTCAAGAGCAATGAGAAAATGTACCTCTGACATTGCTTTTCATAGATGACCAATTCTGTGGCATCTTTGGAGGCCACTCTGATCCACTTGTCAGAGGAAATTATAGAAAATAACAGGCAACTCAATTACTTAGTGTTTCTGTGCAATTGTAGTTGGTCTCCTTACAAAGAATTACTTTATTTGTACTCTGAAAAGAACGCCATTTGGAAGAAAGAAATAAAAATGTGAAGTGATCATATAAAATTTTTTCTTATTTTATATTACCTGGCTATAGTATAGTTTAAAACCTTTTGCTTTACTTCTTTTATTCTAGATAAATTCACTGCCACCTTTGATCATTAATCATTGGAAACACCTGGATTTTGTTTTGCCACATGAAATAATTTTTAAAATTGTAAAGAATGGCTTATTTTTGATTTTTCAAATGCAGACTTGGAAGAAGAGAAAAATCAATGGTCAGTGGTAAGCAAATTTTTTTGAAAGATGGTTCTACTGTAAAATTTTATCCATAATTGCCTGCACTTTAAAGGATCTCAAAAGAAAAAAGTGGAGGTTCCAGTTTATGGTTTCCTCATCAGGAATGGCCAAAATATAGTTTAAAAAATGAGTTAATTCTATACATATCAACTCGGCGAGAGTAGTAAGATCTTTTTCAGTCAAACAAAGTAAACTCACATATTAGTGCTTACTAGAGAAACAGGTTTAGTGCAAGATGTGCAAATATATAAAAATTTATAAGATTGGTTTACCATGGCCACCCACAGAGTCAAGTGTAGAAGAGTGCAAAACATCCATCTGCTCACTTGAGATCGGAAGGATTCAGTCGAAGGCCTAGAGCTCAGGGTAGTGTCCCATGCAAGTCCATATCAGGAGGTTGAAGGGTCTTCACCGAAAGACTACAGGGTCTGTATTGCAGGTTGAAGAGTCTGTGATGGAAGCCAGAAGATGACATGCAAGGTGAAGGCAATGACTGGAGCACCTCCAAAGAAACAAAAGCAAGCCTTCCTTCTTCATTTCTGTTTTATATCTTTCTGGCAACAATCCTCCCTAAGGTGAGTCTTCCACACTCAGAACTATGCTGAGCCAATTTAGTTGGGTGTTTTTTTTACTGAAATTGACACAATCAGTTGCTATCACAGTCCACTCCTTGTCAACTTGACAGACACATTTCTTTAACCCATAGCCTCCAGATACAAAGACAAATCTATAATTATGCCTAGCATATTATAACTATCCTGCATACAAATAGAAATGCATTAATTCCTTCCCCCAAAATAAAAGACAAGTTTTTTTTGGGGGGGGGGTGATGCTTGCTCCTAACATTTCATAACTTGAATATTGTAACATGGGTTTAACAATACTTAAGAGCCAATATTAAGTCTATTAACATTATATTACATTGGAAGAACATTAGGAAAAAACCTTTGGATCCTTACTCAAGAGGAAACAGCTTTTTGAAGAACCTTCTGTGGTATTCCATGATGGTGGATATGGTATTCTGTGAGGCTATGGATGGTAGCTTTGCCAGAAGTGTTATGTGCAGGGAAGGCAAATCTATATTTAGAATAAGTGTCTATGCCATTAAGGACAAAGTACAGTCCTTTCCATGATGGAAGAGGTCAAATATTATCAACCTGCCACCAAGTCACAAGCTAAGCACCCCACGAAGTGGTTCCCTATCAAAGACTCAGTTCTGGTCTCTGCTGCTGGCATATTTGGCATTCAGCAGTGGCTGTAGCCAGAATAGACTTTGTGAGTGGCAGTCCATGTTGCTGAGCCCATGCATGACCTCCTTCCCTTCCACCATGGCCACTCTGTTCATGAGTCCATTGGGCAAAGACAGGAGTGGCTAAAGAAAGAGGTTGACCGCTATAAAATGAGCCATCTTATCCACTTGATTTTTAAAATCCTCTTCTGCTGAGGCCACTTTTTAGTGAGCATTTACATGGATACAAATATTTTTACATCCTTTGACCATATGAAGAGGCCTATCCACATGCCTCTTCTTCAAATGTCTTTGTCACCAATTTCTCAGTCATATTCCTATATTCCTTCCAAATTCCTGACAATTCCACCAGACCATTGGCTACAATGCATGAACCAGTATAAAGTCACACATCTGCATCTTGTCATTTCTCCTTTCAGGCAAAATATACCACCAGGGGCAATGGCCAAAGTTCTGCCCACTGTGAAGATTTCCCTTCACTACTGTCCTTCAAGGATGTCCTGAAAAGGGGCTGTAATACTGCAGCTGTCCACTTTCGGGTTGTGCCTGCATAAGGAGCAGAACCAACTGTAAATCAGGCCAAAACCTTCTCTTCTTCTGACAGCTGATCATATGTTATATCCCATGAGGCAATAGGTGCATACTGGGAAACAGGCAACATAGCAGAAGCCATGGGTATCTGGGCAACTTCTTCATGTAATTTACTTGTACCCCATGGACCTGCTCTGACTCAATCATGTATATACTATTTCTATTTAATGATAGACTGTTACTGTGCACATCTAACTTTATGATTAAGTGGATCAGATAATATTCAGCTTATGTTAGACAGCTCAGGTTGCATGGTAACCCGGTGTTCCATGGCCAAGCATTCAGTTTCCACTAAGGCCCAGTAGCAGGCCAAGAGCTGTTTTTCAAAGGGACAGTACTTGTCTGCAGATGATTGCAGACTCTTGGTCCAAAATCCTAAAGGTCTCCACTGCAGTTCACCTATAGAAGCCTGCCACAGACTCTAAATAACATTTTTACCTGCCACTGACACCTCAAGTACCATTGGATCTGTTGGATCATATGGATCCAGTGGCAGAGCAGCCTTCACACCAGCCTGTACCTGTTGGAGAGCCTTTTCAAGTTCTGGGCCCCACTCAAAACTAGCAGCTTTCCAAGTCACTCAATAAATGGGCTGGAGTAAAATGCCTAAGTGAGGAATGCATTGTCTCCAAAATCCAAATAGGCCCACTATGCATTGTGTCTCTTTTTTGGTACTGGAAGCCAGATGCATCAACTTATCTTTTACCTTAGAAGGGATATCTCTACATGCTTCTCACCACTGGACTCAGAAATTTCACTGAGGTAGAAGTATCTTGAATTTTAGTTGGACTTGTTTCCTTTCCTCTGGCTTTCAAATGCTATACTAACAAATCCAGATCCCTGAGAAATAAGTTGTGACACAGAGCTGGAGAGTTAATATCACCCTGGGGTAGGACAGGGAAGGACAGTGAAAGTGTATTGCTGGCCTTGCCAGCTCAATACAAATTGTTTCTGTGGGACTTATGGATAGGTATGAAGAAGAAGGCATTTGCCAACTCAACGCCTGCATACCAAGTACCAGGAGATGTGCTAAACTGTTGAATCAAGGAAACCATACCTGGTACAGCAGCTGCAATTGGAGTCACCACTTGATTCAGTTTACAGTAATCTACTGTCATTCTCCCAGACTCATGCATCTTCTGCACAGGCCAAATGGGAGAATTAAATGGGGATGTGATGGGGACAACCACCCCTTCATCCTTCAAGTCCTTGATACTGGCACTAAACTCTGCAGTTCCTGTAGAGATGTGACAGTTTTTAGTTTACCATTTTACTAAGCGAAGGCAACTTTAATGAATTCCATTTGGCCTTTCCAGTCATAGTAACTCTCACACTACAGGTCAAGGAACCAATGCCAAGTACTAAGTATATCTATCCCAATTATACATTTTGGAACAGAGAAAGTGATTAGAGGATGGATTTTAAGACCTCCTGGACTCACTGTGATTAGGACCTTTGCTAAAACTCCTTCGATCACCTGACCTCCATAGGCCCCTGCTCTTACTGGAGGGCCACAATGATATCTTGGATCCCTTTGAATCAGCGTTACTTCAGAATCAGTGTCCAAAAGTGCCCAATATGTCTGTTCATTTTCCTCAATGTACACTTATTTGGGCAAGAGGCCTTAACTCCCTTTGGGGAAGGATAGAAGAAAGATTGGCCATATGCAATTTTTTTGTGCATCAGGGTCCTTCCTCAAGGGGACTCAGCCTCCCCTTCATTGAAGGGTTGCTGGGTCTGTAAACTGGCTCAAATCCAGGAACTGCTTTTGGGCCTGTGATTCCCCATAACTATAATTTAAAGTAGATTTCTGTTCATTTGCTCTTAATTTATTTTAATTATATAAATCTAGTAAAAAAATTTGTAGGCTTCCCATCTATTTCACTTTTCAGAATGCCATAGCTAATCAGCCAAGACCATAGGACTGCACATCAGACCATTCTGATAATTGCTTTGCTTTTTCTGTAGATTACAGTAAGTACATGCACTCTACCTTTTGTTATTAAGTGTTTATACTTGACCCCTGCCACTCTGGGATCCAATGAAACCTATTGCCTTTAAGTTTCCCAACTGAGTAACTACTGACCCCACTGTGAGGTCCATCATACCAGGAAGAACAATGACAGGACTCTTCAGGGATGCTCGTGCTCCTCTCATGAATATGTTTCTCAAGGAAAAGATTTAACGCAAAATATACAAATATATAAGAACTTATAAGATTTCCTTACAATGGCTCCCCATGGAGTCAGGTGTGGAGAGTGCAAAAGGTCTGTCTGCTCACTGGAGATCCAAACAATCCAGTTGAAAGCCTGGGGCTCAGTGTAGTGTCCTATGTGAGTCCATAACAGAAGGCTGAAGGGTCTGTATTGCAGGCCGAACAGTCTATGCTGGAAGGATGAAGAACTTGCCCTGGAGGGCTGGAGACATTTTCCAAGGTGAAGGTGAAGGCTGGAGCTTATCCAAAGAACTTTTATACCATTCTAGTAACAATCCTCCCTGGGATGAGTATTCCTTACACAGGACTATACTGTGCCAATTTAGTTGGGTGTTTCTTACTCAAGTTGACAGAATCAGTTAATTTATCATGACTGATGACACCTATAATGTGATATCATTTAAAGCATACACAACTTATTTCTGTGTGTAAATTCAGATATGTATAATGCATAGGAAAACTTCTGAAGTGATACATACCACATTTAAAGCAGCAGTCATCTCTAGGAAAAAGGAGGAGCTTTAGTTTTAGTTACTGTCAGTACATTATACTTTTATTTTTCAAAATGGCTCCTTGCATTATTTCAGTCATTTAACTATTAATCAATTTTGCTTTGTTTTATTTTATCACAGTTCTGGAAATCAAACTCAGCACATTAAATATGCTAGACAAAGGTTTTATCACTGACCCACCATCCCAACCCCTAACCATTAATTTCAAAATCTTCAATAGATGGTTATAACTTTATATAACCATGACTTATTAAAACTGGTGTCTCTGGTAAAGAGATATATCAGACCTACAATGACCTATTATAAGAAGTAGAAAATGTTTTTTTCTGTGTGATTTCAAAATAACTTTTTTTCAAAAGATAAAAATACTCATGTACAAGAAATTTGATTTAAGAGAGCAAACCTAGCTGGTAATTTCTTTATTGTTCAATATTTATGAGCTCTAGCTTTTAGAATCACATAAAGATCTTTAAAGTACAGCAAAGTTAGCTTTTCTGAGGTTAAAAGTATATAAACAAAGGGAGAGTGCTAAATAATTTCCCCAAATTATCTATTAAAACCTCATATCTATTAATTTATTCAAATCTTTTATAAGCATATTGATATTTTTGTTTTTAATAGGTCTTAGAATTAGTTTCTCCTATCTATGCTAAGCTGTATTTCATTTTACATGACTTGAACTTGTTTACAAAAAGGAAGGTGTGGCACCAAGATAAAAGTTATATCCTAGTCCCTGGCTGTCTAGAGCCCCACTCCATCTGGCTCACCACAACCACCTGCGACCAGGGGGACAGTGAGGACCCCTCAACATGCCCACCAGCCACCAGCCCAGCCTGCGCAGGCTGAGAGGTCCCTGACCATCTGGAACACCGCTCCGTCTGGCTCACCATGCCCACCTGCGACCAGCCAGAAGGTGAGGATCCCTCGACAAGCCCACTGGGGAGCAGTTTAGGTGCACCTCCCCCGGCCTCCTGGCTGTGCTGCTACCTGGTTCCACACTACAGAAGCACAAGGACAATGGGCATAAAGGCCATTGTCCTGAGCTGCAGAAGTGAACAACAGAAAGAGGGCCTCCCTCAGGCTCCTTGATGAAAACTGAAGCCCACTGGAAAAGTAAAGAGAATCTCTGCAATAAAGGCACACCAGACCACCATATTTGGTAAATTGGAGGGATCATCACCTCCCATCGGAACCTGGACTATCTTAAGGGGAAGGGAGCTGGAACCTACAGTACAGCCTTGCAGAGTTCAACCCATCAGGATAACAGGGAGCTCAACTTGGGTTACTTGCAGCCAGAAATCTGCCTAAATCTCATGGGTCATCTACTGGCTTGCTGAGACTCATTCACTTATATCTGCATACTCCTGCCCATGTTGTCTATTGTGATAGCAGAGACATATGTTGAAGGTGGCCATTTATTTTTGTTTTTTATTTGTTATTTTGAAAATTACTTTTTTGCTCTTATTTTAATTTTTAATTTATTCTTTTTCTACTCTTTTCAAATTTTTCTTTTTCTCTTCTTTTTTTCATTCTCTTTTCTTTCTTTTTCTCTCTCACTCTCATTCACTCACTGTTCCACATTGTTCTTCATCACCCTTTTTGTTCCTGTTCTGGCCCTAATTCAGATTTCTTCTTTATTTTTCTTTTCTTCTCTTTTTCCTTCTCTCAATTGTCATGAGTTTTAAAGGAAAATAAATACAGTTTCTAGCCTCCCTATTGCTGTTATGTTGTTCTGTTCTCATCTTTGTTCTTTCATTCTGACTTTTCCTCTTGTCTTCAAAAGGTTCTTGGAGTTTGCATAATCTTCCTGTGTTCTGGGCCTCACTGCTAACCTTCCCCTATCCTTCTACCTTTCTATCCCTCCCCTCCCAACTCTTTCTAACTCACCATCTCAAAGCGTAAAGTTGCTATATTGAAGAGTTTATTCACTATAAACATATGTCAGGTTGGTCCTTGATTTTGATTTAATTCACACAGTTAAAGGGGATGGATTAATAACTACCACAAATTGGCATTTTCTAAGCTGTGCTTGATGCTATGGTGTTGCTAATTGTATCACTTGAGCTAAGGTGTTGTGATTGATCTAATCAGTTACCCTTCCAGGTATAATGAAAATGAGATAGCCTCAGTCATTAGAGAATTAGAGACTCAAAACCTAAAGATCAGCTGAGAACCAACCATTTCATAAGGTTCTAAATACTAGCAACAAAGATACTTACAATGAGCAATATGAATTATCAACCCATGAATTAAACCAAGGACAGTACCAAAAACAAAAATGAAAAGACATTTAAGCAAGGCACAAACTCAGACTTCCAGCCCACCAAAAGCAAATTCTGGGGGAAACAAGGTGGAAAAGTCTGATAATCAACCACCTGGACACCCTGAACTAATACCACAGGAAGTAACAAAACAGATGAATGAGGCTCTACAAAAATTCAAAAATGAAATAATTTCCCAGATAACTACAGAGATGGTGAGCAGAGTGAAAGAAATGTTTAGAGGATCTAGAACAACAAAAGATTAAAAAAAAACAGATGAGCTCAGAATCATGATGGAAGCCATGACTCCCCAGCATAAAAAAGAAATGGAAACCATGATAACTCAACAGAAGAAAAAATGGAGTCCATGAAACAGATTCAAACAGATATGAAGGACATTAAAAACTCCATTGAAAGTATTTCCCAGCAAATTAAGAGAATAGGAAGATAGAATATCAGATATAGAAGACAGGATTGTGGTTAATGACGATGAAAACAGAGATTTCTTCAAAATAGTGAGGGACAAGGAGAAATCAATCCATCAGCTACTAGAGGATGTAAAGAATAACATAAGATTGATAGGTGCCCACAAAAAGTCAGGAGAATGTATAACTGGCATAAAAAAAACCTGTTCAAAAAGTAAGAGTAGAAAACTTCCCAGACAGAAGCAGAGAATTGGCCATACAGATAAGTGAGGCATATAGAACTCCAACTAGCCATGATAAAAAAAAAATCTACACCAAGATATATAATAGTCAAGATCCCAGAAACCCAACAGAAGAACAAAATCCTACAAGCAGTTAGAGAAAAGAAACAAATCACCTACAAAGGAAAGCCCATCAGAATCACAGCAGACTTCTCAACACAAACCCTCAAGTCAAGAAGAGCTTGGAGTGAAGTATTTCAAGCCCTAAATGAAAAGAGCTTCTAACCTAGACTGTTGTATCCTGTAAAATTATCTTTCAAAATTGATAGTGAAATTAGATACTTCCATGATGAAGAACACCTGAGAAATTTCATGAACGGCAAACCAGCATTCCAAACAATTCTAAAAAATATACTAGAAAAAGACAATGAAGGTCACAACTCGATGAGGCCTAACAGAGGGAAGCCACGAGGCAAGGCAAGAAATTAAAGGGAAAGGGGGGAAAATAAGAAATAAAAGAGCTAACAACAGTAAAACATCATGACAAGAATGAGTCAGTAACTCTCAATTATAACCAGCAATGTTAATGGCCTCAATTCACAAATCAAAAGAAGTAGACTGGCAGAATGGATTAAGAAGCAAAATCCAACACTATGCTGTATACAAGAAACACACCTAACTCAAAAAGAAATTCATAGACCAAAAGAAAAATGATGGAAAACAGTTCTCCAAGTGACAGGAACCCAGAAAAAAGCAGGGGTAGCAATCTTCATTGCAGACAAAGTAGATTTTAAACCAAAACTACTTAAGAGAGACAAAGATGGTGACTACATCCTTGTGAAGGGAACAATCCAAGAGGAAGCGATGACAATCATAAATATGAATGCCCCCATATATACAAAACAAATATTAATGGAAATGAAAAACCAAATAAGCACTAATACAATTGTAGTGGGGGACCTCAATACCCCATTATCACAAATAGACAGATCATCTAGACAAAAGATTAACAATGAAATTCTAGAAATGAACCAAGCTACTGAACAAATGGGCTTAATCGATGTTTAAAAAGTATTCCACCCCACAAAATTAGAATACATATTCTTTTCAGCAGCACATGGGTCACTCTCCAAAGTAGACCACATGCTAGCTCATAGGACATGTCTCAGTAAATGCAAAAGAATTGAAGTTACCCCCTGTATATTATCTGACCATAGTGCAGTAAAATTGGAGATCAATAACATAAGGAACCACAAAACCCCCACAAACACATGGAAATTGAATAACACCATCCTGAACAACCAAAGGGTCACAAAGAAAATTAAAGAAGAAATTAGACAGTTTCTACAAGTAAATGATAATGCCAGTACAACATACAGGAATCTATGGGACACAATGAAAACAGTTGTAAATGGAAAATTCATAGCACTGAAGGCGCACATTAGGAAAACAGGGAAAAAACAAATAAATAACCTAATGCACAACCTCAAGCTCCTAAAAAAGAAGAGCATAACAAACCCAAAGCTCGAAAAGGAGAGTAAATTATAAAGATCAGAGCAGAAATCAATGCAATAGAGACTAAGAGAATGATAGAAAAAATCAATGCATCAAAGAATTGGTATTTTGAAAGAATAAATAAAATCAGTAAACCTTTATTGAACCTTATCAAAAAAAGGAAAGAAAAGGCTCAAATCCATACAATTAAGAACAAAAAAGATGAAGTCACAACAGACCCAGCAGAAATCCAGAGGATCATCAATACCTACTTCAAAACCCTGCACTGTAGTAAAATGGAAAACACAGAAGAAGTGGACAGATTCCTACATACATATGAATTGCCAAAGTTAAATGAAGAAGATACAGAAACTTTAAACATCCCAATTACAATGAGTTAAATTGAAAATGTAATAAAAAATGTACCAACAAAGAAAAGCCCAGGTCCTGATGGCATCACTGCTGAACTCTACAAGACATTTAAAGAAGAAGTGTTGCCATTACTCTTTAAACTCATCAAGGAAATTGAAAAGGAAGCAATACTTCCAAATTCATTCCTGGCAGCAAGTGTTACTTTGATTCGAAAACCAGGAAAGACCCAACCCAAAGAGAGAATGACCATTTAGCATGATGTTGGCTGTTGGTTTTTCATAGATAGCCTTAATCATGTTAAAATAAAGACCTTCTATTCCAATTTTCTGTAGGGTTTTTATCATGAATGGGTGCTGGATTTTGTCGAATGCTTTTTCTGCATCTGTTGAGATGATCATATGTTTTTGTCCTTGACTCTGTTAATATGGTGTATTACATTTAATGATTTACGAATGTTGAACCATCCTTGCATCCCTGGGATAAATCCAACTTGGTCAGGGTGTATGATTTTCTTGATGACCCTCTGTATTCTGTTTGCCAGTATCTTGTTGAGGATTTTTGCATCAATGTTCATTAGGGAGATTGGCCTGTAGTTCTCTTTTTGGGTTAGATCTTTCCCTGGAGAAGCCATGTTTTCTTAATCCAGGCTCCAGTTGATGGGCCATTGGGCTGCTTCCATGTTTTACCTATTACAAATTGTGCTGCTATGAACATGGGTGCACATATATCACTGTGGTATGATTCTTTTAATTCTTTGGGGAAGATCCCCAGCAGGGGAATAGCAGGGTCAAATGGGACTTCCAGTCCTAGTTCTTTGCGGTATCTCCATACTGATTTCCACAGTGGTTGCACCAGTCTACACTCCCACCAACAGTGGAGCAGGGTTCCTCTTTCCCCACAGCCCCACCAGCATTTGTTATTGGTTGATTTCATGGGAGGTCTGATTTTTTAAAGTTCTTTATATATTCTACACAGTAGACTTTTGTCTGAGGAACAGCAGGTGAAAACTTTTTCCCATATTGTTGGTTGTCTCTTCACACTGTTGGTGGTTTCTCTTGCTGTGCAGAAGCTTTTTAATAAGAAGTGATCCCCATTGTTGACTGTTTGTGCTAGTTCACGGGCAACTGAGGATTTGCTGATAAAATCTTTTCCTACACCAAAGTGTTCAAGAATTCTACCTAACCTCTGTTCCAGCTGGTTCAGTGTTTAACATTTAGATCTGTAATGCATTTTGATTTTAGTTTAGTGATTGGTGAGAGATATAGGTCTAGTTTTAATCTTTGGCAAGTTGAAACCCAATTTTTCCAGCACCATTTATTAAAGAGGCTAACTTTCTTCCAGTGAGGATGGTTGGCTCCTTTGTTGAAGAAGAGGTAGTTGACTGTGTCTGGAGTTGTTTCTGCATCTTCTAATCTGTTCCACTGGTCCTCAGGTCTGTTTCTTTGCCAGTACCATATAGTTTTTATCACAGTAGCTTTGTAGTATAGTTTCAAGTTGGGGGTTCTGATACCCCCTGCTATGTCTCTCTTGCCTCAAATTGCTTTAGCTTTTCTAGGTCTCTTCGTGCTCCAAATGAATTTTTGAGTGATTTTCTCAAGGTCTGTGAAGTATGCTGCTGGAATTTCAAGTGGGATTGCATTGAATCTATATAGCAGTTTTGGAAGTATGGCTATTTTCACTTTATTAATTCTTCCTCTCCAGGAGCATGGAATGTCTTTCCATTTTCTGATATCATCTTTAATCTCTCTCTCTCTTTTTTTTTTTTTTTTTTTGCACAGGGGATTGAACTCAGGTCCTTCTGCTTGTGAGGCAGGTGGTGGCAACACTGAGCTAAATCCCAGGCCTCTCTTTTCAGAGTGCTGTAGTTTTCAGAGAAGAGGTCTTTGATTTCTTTCATTAGGTTGATTCATAGGTATTTCAGGTTTTTTGGATGCTATTGTGAAAAGAATTGTTTGCCCTGTCTCTCAGTGAGTCTGTTGTTTATGTAGAGGAAAGCTATTGATTTTTGTGTGACCTTGTATTCAGCTACTGTATTGATTTTGGTTATTAATTCTATAACATTTTTGGTGGAGTTCCAGGCATCTTCTATATAGAGTATCATGTCATCTGCAAATATTGACTATTTGACTTCTTCACTTCCCATTTTTATTCCTTTTATTTCTTTCTCTTGTCTGATTGCTGTGGCTAATGTTTCCAAAACTATACTGAGAAAAAGTGGTGATAGTAGACATCCTTGTCTTGTTCCTGATTTTACTGTGAAGGATATCAGTTTTTGATCATTTAGCATGATATTGGCTGTTAGTTTTTCATAGATGGCTTTCATCAAATTGATGTACAGACTGACTTCCAATTTTTGTAGGATTTTTATCATAAATGAGTGATAGATTTTGTCAAATGCTTTTTCTGCATCTCTTGAAATGATCATATGGATTTTGTCTTTGGCTCTATTGATATTGTGTATTGCATCTATTGATTTACATATGTTGAACCATCCCTGCATCCTTGGGATGAATCCCACTTGGTCAGGGTGTATGATCTTCTGGATGATCTTTTGCATTCTATCTGCCAGTATCTTATTAAGGATTTTTGCATCTATGTTCATTAGTGAGATTGGCCTATAGTTGTCTTTTTTGTTGGGTCTTTCTGTGCTTTGGGGATCAAGGTGATGTTTGCTTCCAGGAATGCATTCAGGAATATTGCTTCCCTTTCAATTTCATTGAAGAGTTTAAACAGTAGTGGCAGCAGTTCCTCTCTAAATGCCTTGTAAAATTAAGTGGTGAAGTCATCAGGACCTGGGCTTTTCTTAGCTGGTAAATTTTTAGCTATGTTTTCAATTTCATTGATTGATATTATGTCGTTTACAATTTTTAGGTCTTCTTTGTTCAACTTTGGTAATTCATAATTATCTAGGAATCTGTCCACTTCTTCTGTGTTTTCCATCTTATTGGTGTATAGGTTCTCAAAGTAGGTATTGATGATCCTCTGGATTTCTGCTGTGTCTGCTGTAATTTCATCCTTTTCATTCCTAATTGCATGGATTTGGGCCTTTTCTTTCCTTTTTCTGATAAGGTTGGCTAAGGGTATACCAATTTTGTTTATTCTTCTCAGGAACCAAATCTTGGCTTCACTGATTTTTCTTTATCATTTTCTTCATCTCCATTGCATTGATTTCTGCTCTGATCATTATAATTTTCTCCCTTATATGAGCTTTTGGTTTGTCCTGCTCTTCTTTTTCTAGAAGCTTGATGTTCAGCATCAGGTTGTTTAATTGGGCTTGCTCTGTTTTCCTATTATGTCTATCCACTGCTATGAATTTCCCTCGTAAGACTGCTTTCATTGTGTCCCATAGATTTTGATATGTTGTATTGTCATTGCCATTTAATCGTAGAAACTGTCTGATTTCTTCTTTAATTTACTCTGTGACTGGTTATTCAGAAGTATGTTGTTCAATTTCCATGTGTTTATGACGTGCTTATGGTTTCTTTTGCTATTAATCTCCAATTTCATCACACTATGATCTGATAATACACAGGGGATAACTTCAGTTCCTTTGCACTTACTTAAACATGTTCTATGAGCAAGTATGTGGTCTATTTTGAAGAATGACCCATGTGCACCTGAAAAGAATGTGTATTCTTATTTTGTGGGGTGAAACACTGTAAACATCTGTTAAGTTCATTTGTTCAAGAGTTTTGTTAAGTTCTAATATTTTTGTGTTTATTTTTTGTCTAGTTGATCTATCTACTTATGACAGTGGGGTATTAAGGTCCCCCCTACTATTGTATTAGTGCTAAATTATTTTTCATATCTGTTAGTATTTGTTTTCTACAGTTGGGTGCATTAGTGTTTGGTGCATGCGTATTTATGATTTTCATCTCTTCCTGTTGAATTGTTCCCTTTCCAAGGATGTAGTGTCCTTCTTTGTCTCTCTTAATCAGTGTTGCTTTGAAACCCACTTGATCTGCAAATAGGATGGCTACTTCTGCTTTTGAGGGGGTTCCTGTCACATGGAGTATTGTTTTCCACCCTTTAACTTTCAGTCTGTGAGTTTCCTTTTGAATTAAATGTGTTTCTTGTATGCAGCATATTGTTGGATCTTGCTTCTTGACCCATTCTGCCAGTCTATTTCTTTTGATTGGGACCATTAAAATTGATTGTTATAACTGATACGTATTGAATTATCATTTTAATGGCTTTTTCTTATTATTGGATTCTCCATCTTTGAGTTTAATTTCTTGCCTGCTTGATGGATTCATTCTGCTGGGCTTCCTGGTGTTGTGATCCTCATTGTCTTTTCCTAGGATATTGTCTAAAATTTTTTGGAGTGCTGCTTTTGTATCCATGAAGTTCCCAAGATGTTGTTTGTCATGAAAGTATCTTATTTCTCCATCAGTTTTGAAAGATAGTTTTGCAGTGTACATCAATCTGGGCTGGAGGCTGTTTTCCTTTAAGGCTTGAAATATGTCACTCCGAGCTCTTTTTGCCTTGAGAGATTGCATTGAGAAGTCTGCTGTGAGTCTGATGGGCTTGCCTTTGTATGTGAATTTTTCTTTTCTCTAACTGCTTGTAGACTTTTCCTCTTCTGTTGGGTTTCTGGAATCTTTACTATTATATGCCTACATGTAGATTTTTTTTGATCAAGGCTAGTTGGAATCCTATATGCCTCACTTATGTGTATGTCAAGTTCTTTTCCCCTGCTTGGGAAGTTTTCTGCCATCACTTCTCTGAACAGTTGTTTTTTTTATGTCATCTGCACTCTCTCCTGTTTCTTCATTGACTCTGATCAGTCTTCCGTATTCTTCTTTGCATCATGTAGCAGCTGCTGGATTGATTTCTCATGGTCCCTTATTATTTTAAAGAATTTTTTCTTTTCCAGGTCACTAATTGCAATCTTACCTTCCATATCTGAAATTCTATCCTCACATTGGCTCATTCAGCTGTGTAAACTTTCAATGGATTTTTTAATCTCCTCGAAATCTGTTTGCATCTGTTTTATGGTTTCCATTTATTTCCTATGTTGGATTTCCATTGTGTTCCTCAGCTCCTCTATTTTTTTTTTATCTGTGTACACTCTAGATTTATTAATCATGTCTTGCACTATGGGCACAATCTTTCCTGTTATCTGAGAAATTATTTATGATTTCATTTTTTCCAGATGCACTTTCATTGCCAGTTCTGGGAGACCAGGGTGTTTGAGTATCAGATTGTTCCATCTCATTTCCCTTTTGGGTTCCCTTAGGTGATCTGGAAGTCTGGTTGAGAGACTTGTTTATGTGTCTTCTCATTTCCACGAGGAGGAGTGTGCTCCTGTTGCCCACATGGCTCACCTCCTCAGCGCTGGGGGCAGCTCTGCTCTCAGGGTACTGATACAGTGGCCTGGAAGGCTCCTCCTCAGCACTGGGGGTGGCTCTGATCCTCTGCTCACGGGTTGCTGGTATGGTGGCCTGGATGGCTCCTCCATGCTACCCAGAATGTAACAATGAAGTCAAAGAGGCTTGTCCTAGATCATAGTCATGAAGCAATGATTTAAAACTGTAGCTCCCCAAATTTTAGATTTTCATTCCATTAAATTTAGCTGTTACTGGGCCAGGGATTTAACTCAGTGGTGCTGCTGCCTGCCTCACAAGCACTGGGTCCCAAGTTCGATCCCTGGTACCAAAAAATAGAAAAGCATAAATTTAGCTATTATTATTGATCTTGTCCTTTTCATATTTAGTGATCTTTCTATTTAGATGAAAAAAGACTTTCATTCCTAAAAGCAATAAAAATATCCTTCAATTTTTATTTCTAAGGATTATTTTTAAATATATATGCACACACATGTGCACACACACATCTATATATATATAGAGAGAGAGAGAGAGATGGTGTAATACAACTAACAGAATATTGTTCTTTAACTCATGAATAACCATTTTTTCTAGGATAACTGATCCACTGGTTCCACCCTCCTTTGGTGTTTTCCAATAGTGCTTCTGGGATATGTCAGATTTGTTTAAATTCTTGATTTCTTCAAATTTTTACTTTGTTGAACTGGCTTATCTGTTTCTTCCTATACTAATGACACATTATCATATTTTGCAAATCATCATTAAGCCCTAAAGATTTGATTTGACTACTCTGCTGCCTAAGTGAACCTTTGTTCACTGGTTTCTGCCCACTTAGAATGCCTTTTTTCTCTCACCAAAGTTTACTAGCCCTAAACACCTAATCCTCCAGGAGTGTCTTCCCAAACACTCATCTTCCCATCACCACTCAGCTTCTATAATATCTGAATATTTATTGCCATGAGAGAACTGATACCTGCATTCTGATACTGACATGCTTAGTTATTCTACCTCTAGCACCATATCAGTTATTGTGTTTGGTCTCAGTGACAAGTTGAAAGTGGAAAAAAAAATGATGTGCCTTTTCTGAGATTGTGTTACAAGAGATGCTGCTTCCATCTTAGTCCAATCTTCATCCTTATTCGGTGAGAAACCAGCTGCCATTTTGAACAATGTTATGGAGAAGCAGATATGACAAGGAACTGAAACTTCATGACAACAGTTCATAAGAATATGAGAAATCTTGCCAATATACAGTTGTTGGCACTGACTCATTTTGTGAACAGGTTTCTTAGCCCCAGCCAACCTGCAAGAGTCTGGATATACTTCAGGTATGGCTATGGTATAAAGGCTAAAATTAAAGTTCATCATTATGTGTTATGTGGACTTCTTTGAAATACAGAGGCTCTAGAATGACGTAACTGCAAGTTTCCCTCCCTACTCTGCCCCTGGGGATATAATAACCTAGACAAGCAATCCTCCTTATGCAAGGAGATTAGGTGCCCTTCCTGCTAATTTCTCAGTGCTGGGACTTAGCTTCCTCCTGGCCCATAGAATTATTCAAACAAGCCCAAAAAAACTTCCTGTGGGAATCAGGAAGTCATCTCATCCTATTGACAAAAATCACACTCCTACAAGCCCTAGTTGTTCACTCTATTTCTAAGTTCAACTCCCAATTTGACCCAGGTGGTCCTTTCTTAGGATGTGCCAATATGTGACTAATAAACTGCTGTCTACCTCACCTCATGGTGCGGTTTGTGTATTCCACTTAGGATGGAAACCTCTGTCACCAGTGGATCAATAAGTGGTGACATAGTTAAGTTTCCTGGGTAACTGACTCTCAGAAACCATATGAGATAATTGATCTTTGTTGCTTTAAGGCAGTGATGGAGAACTTTTAGAACTTTCAGTGATCCAAACATCCTGCTGCAGCATGTGTGCTATAAGTTCACCACCACTGTTTTAAATTAATAAGTTTTGATGTGATTTGTTATATATACATCAACAACCAAAATACACTGTATTTCAATTTAATACACTGCTGAATTCTGTATGATATCACTAAAATGATTTGTATATCTATTTTCATAAATTTTGGGTTATAATTTTCTTTCTTTTTCACACTCTATTCATCAGGTTTTTTTATTATGATTATACCTGACCCACAAAATTCACTAGAGCTATACATCATTTCCTATTTTCTAGAAAAGTCTGTGTTACTAGAATGATCTCTCCTTTTAAAGTATAGTCAAAGTTATACGCCAAATAATCGAAGTCTCATTCAACTATGGATTATGTTAAACCTTATATTATCATATTTCTTCCAGAGTTATTTGTGCTTAATTCTATTTTTCCAGGGTTTCATGTTGGTTGACGTAATATTGTTATTTTTACCTGTATTATTCTTCCAATCTAACATTATTTATCATGCTCTCTCCCCACTGACTTTCTCTCCAACAGTTATTAAATTTTTGTCAAACTTATTAGTTTTGGCAGACAACTAAATTTCTGGCTTTTTATCATCTATCCATGATCTTTCTTTTTGTTTTATTAACCATGTTCTCCCTTTTATTAGATCCTTCCTTGTGCTCTTATTTTTTTAAATATGCAGCCAAATTCTTAATATGGATGCTTTGCATTTTCTGACTAATACTCAACATTATGAATTTCCAAGGGCCATTTTTACTATGTCTCACAAATTTTGATATGTTTTCTTTCTATTTTCATTCAAGTGTGAATATTTTTTATTTATATTATGCTTTCTACTTTGAACTGTTATTTAAAATTAAAACATTTCAGACTTTTTATGTACAGAAAAATCAAAGAACTATAAAATCATCCTCCCTTTAAAGAAAAAACAAACCCAAAAAATGAGCTTCCATCAGCTTCAATGTCAAAAAAAAAATTAAGTTACAAGTCATTCCATATTCAGTAGCTTTAAACAGAGAAAATTTCAATCTTATGATCCAGTTGATGTAGGTTTAGTTCGGCAAGATCACTTAGATCTTCTCCGTAGATCCCAGATCATCTTCCTTTACAAGCAGATTGGCCCAAGAATGTTCTCCTGACAATCACAGAGAAATAAGACTGCAAACCTCAGCACACAAGTGCTGTTTTACAGCGTATAACACTAATTTTGTCATAAAGGTGCATAAACATGGGTGTATCACACATTTATTCTTTAGACTATTTCTATTAATGAATTATTTATTTTAACTTTATGAGTTTTATTATACTAAACAATGAATACTTTAAAGGAAAAAAATCACAAGAATAAAGTTTTTCATTTTTATTATTTATTGTTTATAAAAAAGCATCAAAATTTTCAACATTGAGTGTTTTCTGGTGTACAAAATCTAAAAAAGAACAATAGAAATGAATTCCTATATTAATTACAATGAAAATACCAGTAACACTCTACAAAAATATAATCTTTACCTCAATTATCACACTGATGGCAGTCTTCACATGTGACAACAGCGTGTTTCAAACACACATATTGGTTACACTGATAGTATATGTTTTGTTTTCCTGGCCTTTTCGTAGGACATACTTGACATCTTGGTGGTCTTGCTAATTTTTTCAGGAGGTTATTATGTTATACAATGTGTAGTTAATAGGAACATAAAGTATTAATAAAGTATACAATTCCTAATATGTATTGTGTGTTTAAACATCAACATTTTCACATCAGCTGTGAACTTGCTTACAAATCCTAAGAGATAACATCAGAAATAAAAACCTATGTGAACTACAAGGTAAACACAAACAAAAGTCTACCACTAAAATAATTTTTCAACTGTCACACCAAGGCAGTCTTTACACATGACAACTGCATGTTCCATACACATGTCTTGCTTATACCGACAGCACGTGTGTTTAGCTTTCCTTTCCTACATGGAAGACCATTCTTGTCACCTCTCTTCTTTTCCTGTTTTGTCAGGAGCTTCCTATTATACTGTACAACATGCACTTACGAAAATAAAATATCAGTAAAATATCAAATGTGTAATGAGTGCTTAGACTAGATGTCAGCATTTTCACATCAACGGTTTACTTTCAAAACCTAAAAGATAAATTAGAAATAAAACTTATGTGAACTACAATGAAAATACCAATAGAACTCTACAACAAAAATAATCTTTGCTTCAACTGTCATCCCCAAGGCAGTCTTCACAGATGAAAATTGCATTTTCCATACACAAGTATCATTACACTGATAGCACATATGTTTTGTTTTCCTGTCCTTTCCTGTAGAGCACAGTTGTCATCTTTTTGGTTTTCCTATTGTTGTAGTAGATCTTTGTGATGCTACACCTGTCTGTTCACCTGTTAGATCACCAATGTGCTCTACAATTTTTTGTGAAATATTTCATTTTTCCTCTGCTGTAAATGATCTCTTGTGAATTCCAGTCTCAACCCTTTAAGAAAATTTCTCCATGGTATTTTGCATTTGTTTGTAAACTGTCAAACTATTTATGCCACACATGTTTAGGATTAAAGAAAACAACCACTGACCAACACTTTGTGTTTCAAGTAACATCATAGTTGCTGCATAACTCATCAACAACATTTACCTTGCCTTTGGTTTTGTTGTAGAAAGTTTCAATCTCAGACTTCCATTTTGTCGAGGTTTCCCTATTGATATTTCCATAGTGGTGCAATATTGACCTCAGCAGTACCAGTTTGTTTTTCTTTGTCATATATGAAGCTATTTTGCTATATGAGAAATTCATTTAAAATACAGTGATCCAAAGGCGGAGGGGTGGTGGGAGGGGAAGGGAAAAGGGAAGAAAGGAAAGGAAAAATTATAAGAAAGAAAAAAAATGGAAACAAAGTCTATGTAAATAGGGAAGGGTGGTGGGGGTGAAGGACACATAGGTAATGGGGAAAAAATAAGAACCAAGGTACATCATGTTCAGGTACAAACACCCAATGATAACTGTAAATGTATTGTATACCTAAAATGTACCAACTAATAAATAAATAAATAATTTTAAAAACCACAATGATAGAGGAAAGTTAATCATAACTTGGTAACTGAAGAGATACATGAAGCCAATGTAAATCTTTCTGAAATCCAAAAATTGTACTTTACAATTTTCTGTTTTGAAATTCCAATATTTCATTTGGAATTTCTGCTTTGTTCGAGTGTACCATTCCTGTGCTGGTCAACTTGTGCTCTGTTAGCAAACCTAACATGAATTGGAAAATGGTAAACCAATTGTCAAATATCACATTATGATTAGTTTGGGAGATGAGAGCAACAAGTCTGTTCACATCATTCAGTTTATTACTACATGAATAAGCACTTGATGGCTAAATCCAGGGCAGATTTCTAAATTGAAAGTCTTTCCATCTACAAGGGTATAAATTTTTACCCCATATTTTGACCCATTGCTTTTCCATAAGTCTTTTACATTCCTGCAATTATCACGAGAAACCCTGCTAAGTATACCAGAGCTATGAATGCTTTCATTTCAGCTACTGAGGTGCTACAATAAATACATTTTTGAATATGGCTATTGGTCTATATTTGTATTTCACCCTTTGTGTATTTCACAGCATCTTGTAACATTTCTTCTATTACAATTTAAAACACTGAATGCAGTGCTGGCATTCTGTCCAATATGTTTCGCCCCTCCCAAGACCCTCACTATTATTTTCAAACCTAGTTCTAACTTTGGATCATTCCATTTGATTGTGTGACCATTTACAATAGTTCAACTAGTCAAATATGTACTCACATTACTGTTTTCTTCATCATCTGAATCAAGGAGGTCTGCATTCCCTGTGTCTATATCAGATGATTCTCGCTCCATTTCACAATCACAGGAACTTTGGCTCACATGGCCAATGTCAAAATTTTCATTGTCATCATCATCATCATCATCATCATCAACATCATCCACTCAAACCACTCTTCTGTTATGAAAACATGTATTTTACCATAATGGATCATTTTAATCATCCATGCATGAGTAATTTGATGATTCACTTTTGACCTCCAAAACTTGCAAATCTCGTTTTTCATGTGCATTCTACTAAATTGGGCTACTTCTACCAGAAACATTTTTTAAAAACTTTTTTAAAAAAACAAATTTTATAGTGGTGGGAGTGTATTATGTCATCTGTCACACTTAGGTAAACATACACAAAACCTGTTAGAGCATAATGTGAGTCCAAATCCCAAGTTGACACTGTTGCACATGTGTACATACCTTGCCATTCATCGTACCAAGTGGGTAAACATAAAGATTGCTTCCAATGTCCCTCAAGGAAGGTACTGAAATGCATAGCTGGATGATATTATGCTAAAGTAAAAATTTACAGTATCATATTAAGGGATAGGTTTTTGAAACCCTGTGTTATGTAAATGTCTGCTTTCAGCAATACACCCCATTCAACAAAATTCCACATGGTTGAATCCAGAATACAAGTGTGAGGAGTATATTATATGTGTAAAACCAGGGAAAGTAAATTTTTAAAATGGTGTATAATATACATGACAACATTTACCCTTTTACCATTTTTAATTATACAGCTTAGTGGCATTAAGTACTAACATTGTTGTGCAATAGTCACTACTATCTTCATATCCACTAAATATACCACTAAATATACCACTAAATAGTGAGTAGGATATGAATATATGCATTTCCAGTACATAATAACTTCCCATTTCTCCTTTCACTCACTGCTTCACAACTACCATTCTACTTTGAATTCCCAAATTCATCAATCTATTTGGTTTCTTTTACATTATGTATTGTTCTTCACTTCAAATTTTTTGTTCTAAGAACTTTGTAGTTAAATAGTAAATGTTCTTCTGAGCCTTTACAGTGTCAAATAGTCCATGGTATAATGTGCTCTCTAATTCATTGCTCTCTAGTTGATTTGTTTTCTACACTTTTTATTTCCTGTTTACAACAAGAGTTATATAAGACTGTTACTCTTAATATCCATGTAGCTTAAATGTTTGTGGACAACTTTCTATCATTTAATTTATTGGATCATGATTTGATGATGTGGTTTGTAGTTTTTCCTATCATTTTAATCTATAAAGCTTTATTTTGGCACCAATTTCTTGAATATAATTTGATCACGAAAATGTTTCCCATGCAAGCTTTATAAACCTATTTAAATTATGATTACTGATTGTAACAATTTCTTTCTTTATATCATCCCTTTATTTTGTCTGTAAAATCGTAGATAGGAAAAATAGATGACAGCAGACTTTGTACAACACTATAACAAATCCAAATTCATTCTAATTGTGAGATGTCTTTATCAATAGTTGTCATTATAAGAAAACTTTCACAAACATCTGTTTAATTTGGTTTTGTTTTCACTACATACATTTTTATATCCTTCCAACTGTTATTATCTTATCAATTCATTTTTAAATATATTTAACAAATTTTATTCTAATCATTCTGATATTGTTCCCTCTTCTTCTTTTGTTCATGTGCATTTACCTCTTCAGTTACCAAGTTATGATTAACTTTCCTTTATCATTGTGGTTTGAATGAATTTCTCATAAAGTGAACATAGCTCAATTTCATTTTTGTAACATATATTTCAGTTCCTAATTTCAGAAAGGAATCACATCTCTTCACATTTAACCTAATTAATAAAATATTTAATGTTCTTTATCTTTTATTATTTAGTATTTGTTTCACTGTTTTTCTTATGTTTTGCTATTAAAAAATTGATATTCAAGATTAAATCTAGAAATTGACACAAAATTTTTCCATTCATAACTGTGAAAAAACTAGTCTCGGGGCTTAATCCAAACACAAGGATGGAGGGCCAGGGCTACTATGTAGATAGGCTGGGGTATTTACTTAATAAAACAATAACTACTTCACTTCAGCCAACACATATAGTTTCTAGTTAGAAATGGAGAGGAAATAAGTCTCATTTAGTCCTCCATATTTCCAGAATTGAGAATTCTACCAAGACAGAAAGGAGGTAATTCTGAAACATGGGTTGTGGATAGATGGGCAAAAGACCAGATCAAAGTAAGTAGCATTGTGAAATTAGGATGGAAACTTAAAATCTCAGTATAGTGTATTCTAACCCTATATATACATGCAGTCCTCTGAGGGCTTTTAAGAAATACCTATACAAGAACTGCATCTACTATTTTCTTACTTATTTGGTATAGGATGAATATCAGGCAAGGTTTTAGAAAAAAAAAAAGGAAAATATTTTGGACAATTTTTCCAATAGAGAACATGTGAACATCTTATAATAGTAACCATTAGAGAATCACATAGACAAATTATATAATTTAAACAAGTCCTATAAAAGGCAATATAAAGCTTGAAAATCAGTATATGTTCACCAGTGTCCAAAAGTATATGAGATATCCCGATCTTACTCTTATTGGAAAATAAGAGCATAATTCTACACCCTCAGACACTTTTCTGTAATTTATGAAGAAAAGAGAAAATATACTTAGCTTTGTGTGTAGAACTGCTCTTCTCCCCTTAAAGATTTTCCAAGTGGAGTTATTATGAACTGATTTACAAGTTTCTTTGCTAATTCATTAAATATAAAATATCATGATCTACATTCTTAATAAGCTGGACTAAGGATGTGCAATATCTTTAATTATGTGAAAACTGATAATGAATTTTAGGGCATAAAGATTTAATGGCGTTATTAACATGAACTATGCTTCCAAAATACATTGTACTTTATTGAACTTCTGTGTGATGTAGGTTTATAAATATATGATATAGGCCCAAACAGATCCAAACACTAGTTCATGCTATTTCTCTGAGAAACTTAAAGAAATATTCAGAATAATATAAAGGAATTTAATATGTCTTTGAAATTGTTCTTTGATTTATACCACTAGAAATGAAGGGTCCAGACAGTTAATTATATTTTTTAAATATTTATTCAAATTTATCTTGAAATGTTTGACTCATTTTACAAATAAAGTACTTGTGGTTTCTATTCCTTGAGTAAAAATTGATATATTCTGTTTTTTCTATTTTTAAATATTAATTCTGAATAAAAATTTTAAGATCAGAAATTTTTATTCATTTTTTCAGTATTTATTTTTTATTAGCACGTTTATGGTTATTATAGTTACCATTTTATTATAAATTTACCATTATATATAATGATTACATTGATTGTGAAGAATTGGTACACATATATGACACATCTTAATTCTTTTTTCATCCTTTTCCCTCGCCTCGCTCTCTATTCCCTCTATTGATTGCCTTCCCATTTGAACAAAATTTATCTCCTTACTTCCTATTATCTTTTATTTTGCTCAATTTTAAACTTTACCAATAAATAGATGGCCTAGTACATTTCTTGTAAACTGATTCATTGATTTTTTCCCCTTCTGTTCCATTAGATAAATCATTGGAGATTAAATTTTTATATCATAATAGCCCTTACTATAATCTTAAAAGTTGAAGGATGATTAACAGATTTATTTACATGAGTAAAAATATCTTTAAAGTCAAAAATTTCAGCTAAGCATTAGCTTCATTTTCTGATATCACTGTTTTCACTTAAAGAGTTATTTGAAAATTCAACAATTCTTTATTTCTCCTTAGAAATTCATTCCTGAAGCTCATGTTGAAAGTTTCATCAACTAAGTAGACTGCTTAATATCAAAGAACAAACAATGAATTTATTTCCTGTAAAGGTATAGCACTATGTGACATCAAATTTATTCAATATTTGTAATGCGAGCTTTACCTGTCAGTGAATATCAAATGATAAAATAACAATTTGAGACCATTATCTGAGTCATTCATATTAAAGTAACAAGAAAATACTTTTAAAAGAGAATCCATTGTGCGTGCTTTATATTATGTTTAACATAAACATGAGAGTAAACTAGTTTCTCCTTTGTAATAAATAATATATCTTTTCTAATGAAAGCAAACTACTCTTTAAATATAAGAGCAATTTTAAAATAAGTAAAATGTGTATTCCATGACTTGTTTCACAAAAGATAATAGTTCTAAAAATATTTAAAAAGCAAACCAGGAAAGAAGTTAAAAGGAAAGATACATGCATCAACAAAATTCCAAACTTTTCATGTATTAAATTATGTGTTATTTTTACTCATATTTTGATCCTGGGAAAATCCTATGATCAAAATGATAACGGCCTTACTCCAAGAAACTGTATAAGCTAACATGATAGTCATTTCTTTCCTAAAATAATAGCAAAGCATGGCAGATGACAAGCCCCTACAGTCAAAACAAGACTTGAATTTGATTTATAACTAAAATTGTTTGAAATATGTTTAATTCTGAAATCTTTCTTTTATTCATGGGAAAAAATGATCACAGTTCTACTTCACAGATTGCTACCAAAGGAGATAATATATATAAAACTGTATAGTAGCTAATTCATACTAAATGTTTTCATGGTCATTGTTAGATCACTCTACAGATAAAAACTAAATTATGACTTTAATTAGAAAAAAAAGTCTGAATTCTCAGACTATTATGAATTTTAAGAGGATTTTTTAGTTTTACAGGCAGACTAAAATATAACTGGAAAATACATTATGTAAAACATTTAGCTGCCAAGTAATTTTGTTTTTCAGAAATTTTATTCTAAGCCTTTTATATCTTCTAATCTCTGTTACATAGATGAAGTGTAGTCCCATACAACTATATAAGTAATTAACAAATAAAGAAAATAAGAAGTTACCAGATTTTGTTGCCATTTTACAAAATGAGCAAAATGTAGAGAAGGTATTAATTGTGCTAATAAACATTCTTGATGTTCTCATTCTATTGCATAACATTATTATTTTGGTTAGTTTATTTTGTTAACAATGTGTTAACATTTTCTTCCTGATTACTAGTCAAATAGTCGTTGAGGAACTTACTCAAAGTCACATAGTTAAATGATAGATTTTAATGTGTTAATTTTCTATTACTACATGACAAATGTCAACTTTTTCTTGCTGATTACTAGTCAAATTACTAGTCAAATGGTTAAGGAACTTACAAAAAGTCACATAGCTAAGTAAGTGGCAGATTTTAAGTTAATTTTCTATTGCAAAATGACAAATTACTGCAGACTTAGTGGCTTAAAACAGCACATAATTATCTAACTATTTGAATAATTCAAGAATCCTTAGCTGGGTCCTCTGCTCAGGTAACAATGTGTCATGCTTGCCATATACTATAAGTTATAAACAAGTCACAAACGATGTCAAGACTCAAAGAGAAAGCACCATTTGGATCACTTGTGAGTGACTGTCCACCTGAGAATTTGAACCCAGAACATATCTTCAAGATCCCATGTGATGAACACCTTCATTTCAGTTCACCATACCCTTTCCAAGTAAACAGGCAGTGTTAGTTACTTTTTTCTCATAGCTGGGACAAAATACTCGACACCCAAAGTTAAAAGGGAAGGGGTTTTCATTTGCATCTCTCCAGTAACCAGTGATGTTGAACATTTTTTCATATGTTTATTTGCTGTTTCTACTTTTTTGTCTGAGAAATGTCTGTTCATTTCAGATGTCCATTTTTGGATTGGGTATTTAAATTTGGGAGGTCTGATTTTTGTAAGTTCTTTATAGATTCTAGATGGTAGATCTTCATCTGAGGAAAAGCTGGCAAAAATGTTTTCCCACATTGTAGGTTATCTCTTCACACTGTTGGTGTGCAGAACAGCATGTTGCTGTACAGAAGCTTTTTAATAAGAAGCGATCCCACTTGATGATTCTTTGTGCTAATTCATGTGCAATTAAGGTTTTGTTCATGAAATCTTTTCCTATGCCAATGTCTTCAAGAGTTCTACCTAACCTCTCTTCCAACTGGTTTGGTGTTTCTGTTTTAATATTTAGATCTTTAATCCATTTCAATTTTGGTTTAGTGCACAGTGAGAGACATAACTCTATCTTTGGCAAGTTGAACCCCAGTTTCTCCAGCACAAATTTTTTATGCTTTGCTTTTATTTTCATAACCCTTACATGCAGTGCTGTACTGTATAACAGAACATAAAACTATAGTAGTGTCCAGCACCATTTATTAAAGAGCTATCTTTTCTCCAGTGAGGATGTTTGGCTCCTTTGTCAAAGATGAGATGGCTGGGTGTGCCTGGAGTTGTTTCTGCATCTTCTAATCTGTTCCACTGGTCCTCAGGTCTGTTTCTTTGCCTGCTCCCTATCAACTAGAGATTGGATAAAGAAAATGTGGGTTTTTTTATAAAAGGAAATACTATTCAGCCATAAAGAATGAGAAACTAAAGACTTTTGTAGATAAATGGATGCACATTGAGGCCATACTCTTAAGTGAAATAAGCAGGACACACATGTATAACACACTGAATAGTTTCTCTGGTACAAGAAACTGAAAGTGTAAACAAGGACCAAAAGGTATAATAGATAATGTGAAATAGGAAGAAAAGGGGCAAAGTGGAAGTAGAATGTGTAGGGGAAAGGAAAGAAGAGAAAGGAATAAATATGAGAAAAGAAAAAATGGAAACAAAGTCTTTGTAAATATGGTGGGGTGGAGGGGTTGAAGGGAGGGCAGGGGAATGGGGAAAAAAATAAGAATCAAGATATATTATGTAAAGGTACAAATTCCCAATAATGAATGTCAGCATATTGTATACCTAAAATGTACTAATAGAATTAATGAATTTTTTTAAAGAGGGAATTACAGTTCATAGAAGTTTCAGTCCATAATTGGCTAACTCCAAGGCAGGGAAAACAAACAGGCATGGCAGAGAAGAAACAACATGGCAAGCACAAGGCAGCAAAGGTGATAAAGGAGCTTAGCAGAGTCTTTTTGTCCTTCTTGTCTTATTCAGAATACCGGGATTAGAGCTGTGCCAAGCTACTCACTCCCATGTAGTGGTTTAGTAATCACATGCCCTTAACCCCATCATCACACATTCCAGATTCAACTACCTGTAAAAAAGAAAGTTCCACTTCATCTGCATGAGGCCTTGGGGGGACATCTAAACATAAACCATAACACAGGCTAAGTGTTTTGACTGGTTTTTAAATATTCTTTTTATAAAATAATTTATGTAACAAAAATTCACCATTTTAAAATTTTAAAGATATAATTGAAGATATATCATTTAATTGCATTTGTTCATTCAAAATGTTGCACAACCATCACAATCTAATTTCAGAGCATTTTCATCACACATTTAAATAAAAATATGTATTCACTAGACAGTCACTGCCTATATTTTCTTCCCCCAAGTTGCTGGTAACCACTAATACATTTTTCAGTATCTATGGGTTTGCCTCTACAGTATTCTATATATATATATTATATATATATATAATATATATATATATATGATTATACCATATGGCCTTTGTGTCTGAGGTCTCTTACTTGGTATAATGTTTGTAATTAATCTTGGTAAAGGCTCATTTATGACATGTATCAATATTTCCTCTTTATAGGTAACTTTCTATTGTATGAATGTACTACCTTTATCCATTTATCAGTTCATGGGCACTTGGTTGTTTCTACTTAATTATGAATATGTAACAGGGATGTAGAAACTATTTTTGCTTAAAGCACTGACTCTTCATGTAGAAGTCCATTGAGTAGGGTAACTAAAATCAGAATAAAAGATTGGCATCTTTGTTTACTTATCTGTCACTTTTTGTTACCTTAAACTTTGGGTCAAATTCCTAATCAACTCTGCCTGTAGACAAATTAAACACTTAAGTAGGGGTTGTATTAGCCCTAAATTTACCTAATCTCTCTCCTTGCATTTTAATGTTGAAGACACCAAGAGTAAGTAAAATGACTTCAAGATTTACAGAAACATCATATTAAAGATGCAAACTGCCACATTTTGCCACCATGGTCTTGTTTCAGACCCTGGCAGTGGCACCCAGATGTCTCCAGTCTTTGCCCTAAACCTGAAGGAGTATCCAACAGTTGTCCTAATGAACCCCATTGTGGTCCTCTTACCTGTTCTCTCTCTGGGTCATTTCTCCTCTTCAGCTTAACTCAGGTTCCAGGAATAGCACTTCTGCAGGCAATTATCTCCCCTGGTGCCAGGAACCCCTCTCTCCCACCAGAACCAGAACTGAGATAATGGTCAATCACTGGGCTTGCTGTTTGCCTCCACTTATGTTCTTCCCCTAAATAATCCTGGATCTACTGTTGGCACCCAAAAGTCAGATCTTACATTGCTGGACTCCACTCTCTTCCCAGTGTGGCCATGCTCAATAAATTCCTGCCTTCACCACTACTGGTCTCTTGTTTAGGTAAATAGCTGCACAGGTCTTTTAGGATCCCTGGATTCAAGCCTTGGGCCAAAATTCCAGTAACAAGTGATAATGCTATGAATATTCAGATATAGGTTTTTGATTAAACATATGGATACTTTTAAGTCAGAAGATAAGAGTAGAATTTCTGGGCCATAAGGTAACTCAGTGTCTTCTTTTTAGAAGAAATGCCAAACTGTTTTCTACAGCACGGATACTATTTTACATTCTTTGTTTGTTTTTTGGTACCAGGGATCGAACTTGGGTCCTTGAGCTTGCGAGGCAGGCGGCAGAAACACTGAGCTAAATCCCCAGTCCAAAGTGACATGGATCCTTTGTTATGTGCTTCTCTGTGTATGGAAGAGCCAGCTATTTTTTTGTACTGGGAATCGAACTCAGGACCTTGCGCTTGTGAGGCAGGAGCAGTGCCACTGAGCTAAATCTCTGGCCCCAAAATATTTTAGTTTGGATGATACCTTCCACATCCTTTTCTTTTTTTTTTTTTTCCATACTGGGGATTGAACTTGAGACCGTGGGCTTGCGAGGCAGACTGTGAAGCCACTGAGCTAAATCCCCAGCCCCCTATTTTACATTCTTACCAGCAATGACTTTTCCATATACTTGGTAAAACTTGTTAAGTTTTTGTTTTTTTCTTTTTCCTTTAAATTGTTACTATAGCCAACCTAGTGGGAGTAAGGTGTTTTTGCATTGTGGTTTTGACTTTCAATTCTCCAATCGCTAATGGTGTTGAACATCTCTTCATATGTTTATTAATGATTTGAATAACTTATTTGAAGAAATATCAATTCAATTCCTTTACTGATGTTTCAGTTCTATTGTTTTTTGTTGTTGCATTATAAGAATTCTTTAGTTCTATGAATTAGACCATGAGTTGTGGCATTCCTTCAGCTTTTATAGGGGTACATGTAGGACCACTGTAGTTGTACCATTTCAGTTATAGCTTTTTCATCCCTTATAGTCTGATAACAGCATATTTGATCATTGTGCTTAGATTTGAGAATAAATGCTAATGGTTATTTTAATGCATTTCAGCAGATCAGTGAAGAAAATTCATAATAAAGAGAATTTTCTATATATTCCCCAATCATCTCAAGCCATTTAACCTTGTGTATAAGATGAGAAGTATTTTAATATCTCAATAGTTTAGTAAGCAAGCAATATTTTTTAAAAAATTATATTTCTTGAATATGTTCTGTATATAAAATACAGTACAGAATGCAGAGAAAAACACATAGTATTTACAACCTAGAGATAGAAGAAGACTTGGTCCCATTAACAGATGTTGAAAGTACTGGAAGTAACATATCATAAAAGGGATATAAATACTGTTATTAGAGTACATAAATTATTATACCTATTCTAGCTAGGTTGGGGAATTGTGGAAGTGATAATTGGAGGAGAATACTATAGAAGAAAGTGTAACAGAGAAAAGAAATTACCAAAAGAGGGTGAAATACACAAAAGCACAGAAGCCTTAAAGTCACAATACATTTGGGAACCACTAATGCCACAAGCCAAGTTGAATGGGACATTGGTTATACTTTGAGAAGCTACAATTGATTCAATGAGAACATTGACTATTATTCTCTTCCAAAGTGATTCACCCTTCCTGCCTTCTGCCACTTTTTAATCTGACAGGTCCAAAAAGACCAAATCAAATGCCTCTTACTTTCTAAAAGCTCCCTTGCGCTTTCCAACTTGAAATGGATGGTTATTCTTCTGAACTCAAATAGTATTTTATTTGTCTCTCCCTCATGGCATTTGCCAATCAAAAGGCATTCGTGCCAAGAACTGGTTACACTGAACTGTCCTTATGGACAGGAAAACTCAGAATGCCTTGTAGATAAGAGAGGGTCAATAAAATTTAGTAAATTTATAAATAAAACTCATAGAAATAAAATAAAAATAAATGTCTCATGAAGACCATAATTTCCCAACTAAGCAATCTTAATATCATCTATCAAATGAATGTGCTGTTTTAGAGGTATGTATTTTAAAGAGTAAAGGAAGAAAGTAAAATAAATAATATTATAATTAATAATTATATTAAATTAATCATATTAAAACTATATTATTCTTTACTTATTTCAAAATAAATATTTGATAAGCTCATTTATTCTCTAATGTTTAATTAAGAACATTGTATTAAAAATAATAAACTGAACTGAATTTCTCAGGCTTAAAAACTGAAGCATAGTTAGATATCATTAAAACGAATAAAGTAAAAGAAATATTAAAATAATTTTAAAACAAAAAACTAATAATTCAAGGAAAAGAGATGTTTTTGACAAGGTACTCAGGAAATAATGATCAAAATTTCAAGAAAATTAATACTTCAAATGGAAAGTAGAAAAACAGTGCTGTGATAAATTTTGTGGAATGAGTCAGTTTTTGTGAAGAAAATAATTATGAAGTAGAAATGAGATGAAAGAAAACTAAATAATATAGTTCATTGAAGTGCAATCCCCACTTTAATGACTTCCTTCCAAATACAACCAAATTTTTTAAACTGAATATTATAAAAGGAGAGCTCATCTTCCTGTTCAATCAGTAGACTAAAAGATATTCTAGGCATCATTTTGGGTCAGTGCAACTATTGTAATGCATGCATACCTTATCAAGAATTTCATTTCTCAAATACAAAACACAGGCAATTCCATCTTAAAATCATGAGTTCTATATATTGTCCAGTTCTCTATTTAAAGACAATTTTCCATCCATCATTACAGTGGCAGATATTGCTTCTCTCAGGAGGAAGGTAAAAAGGTTGTCCACGTCCCGTGAGGTCCAGGAAACCTGCCTGAGTTAAGGGCCCCAATTCTCACTTCTATGGCATTGCTCATTAACCTAATAGTAAGTAATCAGTTTATAACACTAAAATAAAGGTAATTTCAAATGTACAGTCTTTGAAACTAGTTTTTACAATCCATTGCATCCTATATTCAGTTTAAACAAACCACTTTATACTAAATGCTTCCAGATATCTCTGATAAACAAAATATATTCTTTCTATCTTTACATTTTTATATACAGGATAAAAAATATCTCTACAGAATTCACTATAGTAAAATACAGAGTGTACTAAATGTTACAACAAAGGTACAATAAAGTTGTAATGAGTTTTTTCTGAGATCACTTCAAACTGAAGAGTGCGTGGTACTAGGAACAAACATTCTTGTCAAGTTGTGTGTCAAACCCTCAAGTGATGAAAGTCCAATGACTTAGCCCTGATCAGCAAACCACCTATTTCATTTCCTGTTCTTTCTTCTCAGCTAGACTCTATTCTGCAGCAGGATGGGAGCCATGGCCGCCTAGCTGATCATTATATCTCTGGAACCTAGTATTGTATGGTATTCATAACTGTATGTTGAGTTAATGAATTCCTGTGTGAACAAAAAGCCCCACATATCCAAGTCCTCTGTGACTCTGTGTTCTCTGCATTCTGTGTGAAGATCTCCCACACCACTTTTTTCACCTTCCCCACTCTGGCTGTTGCAGTGATGGCTCCTTATTGCTGGCCCAGAGCAACTGCTTTGTGCTTATTGATGCCTTCCCCCTCCTTCTGTATTCACAGTTTGATATTTTCTCCTACTTTATTCTAATCTATACATATATTCTTAAGCTACTGTGCTTCCTCTGTGTTCTACCAATTACCCCACATGAAGAATGAACTCATATAGTACTGAATAGAGCCCATCTATTGTCTATGTTGCAGAGACCAGAGCGAAGCTTCCAAAGTGTCATTAACCCTAATGCACCCATCATCCAACTTCATAGTAGGACCCAGACCCGAATCTAAGTGGGCTAGAATAAAGGAAAGTCCTTATTAACGTATTTAGTATTATAATCAGAATTTCTCCATTTCCACCCAACATGGTTCCATTTTTCTTGGCACAAGGATGTATGATTTGATTTTTTTTTGCTTTTAAAATAGATCACTTACAAAGATATTCTAAATGCCTCCTCATAATAAATCCCTTATAGCTTAAACCACCTGAACTTCTAAATATACTGTAATTGGGGACTAAACTGCTAAAGGACTCATTTCAAAGAAATAATTTTGAAATGTTTAAATAAATGAATCATATTATAATTTACCACAATATAACTCTGAGAAGAGATTGTGGAAAATAAATAAATTGCCTTACTTGATGCTTCCATTATTAAACAGAATAATAGAAAGGGCATGTCTTAAAATCTAAAGATAGTGATTATTTGTTGAGCATTTAAATGACCTTGGTTTGAAATAGAACTAAGTTACTTCTGACTCTACATGTTAACTGCAAGTTTGGGCAAAGAGCAATATCCAAATTTTAGTTTTCTCATTCATAAAGATTAAATAGCATTACCAATCAAGAATCTTTTAAAAAATAAAATGACATAAAAGAATTGGAAAACAAACTGAATAACATAACAGAGAATTGGTTGTTGATTTCCTCTTTACCCTCACATACTCATTATTTTCCTTTCTTCCTACCTTGAAATCTCTGGATGCTATGGAGAAATTTAATATACAGAAAATATTAAAACAGAAAAATTTAAAAATCATAAAATTATAAAATCAAAGTCTTTAGTTTGGCTCATAAGGATTCATATAATGTCTGAATATTGAAATTTGTCCAAAAGCCCCATCTAAAAATTACTATTTTTATTATCTGTGTTGTAGTGAGACCACAAATTCTTCACTTTGTTATGACTGAAAAGGGGGACAACCAGAATACCATCACATACTCTAATAATTTCCAAACTCCTTTGACCATTTCCTATGCTACAAAATATGTTCTTCATCAAATGAAGCATTCATGTATATTTGTACAGATAGACATGACCACACACACACACACACACACACACACACTCTTAAGTTCCCTGTGAGAGAAGACTTAATCTTACTAGAGGTGACAGATTATGATATATTCTTGTCTGCTTTGTCCTGTTCTTTTTTTTTTAAGTTTTAGTTGCTACCCATTACATTAATTTCATGACTCTCCACTGGTTTTGATGTGAAGTTTGAAAAATTATTTTCTAGTTCCATTGTCAGGGCTTCTTCTTGTCAACGTTCTAATTGAAAATAATAGAAAACTACTGTAATAGTCTCCTAAAGCTGCTATAAATTACACTAATTAGTCACTACTCATCCAACCACTAATCTTCAATGATTGGCAACAAGGTACAAATTCTTGGCTGTTAAAGCAGTTAGAGGAATGTCTGCTAGTCCAATGAGGCCTGGGGTCCTATAGCAGATTCCCTGCCCTTCCACCTTCTTGAACTCTTCCTGCTCCATCCTGCCCTCAGGTCTGACTTGTGTGCAACATGTACAGATTCCTTTGGCTCCTACTTGGGTTTGCTGAAAGGGAAGGTTTAAAAGAGATCAGAAGGAGCCAGAAGAGGAAGGCTTGTATATTGATTCTCCATCTCCTTCCCTTCAATGGTTCTTTGAGATGGCTGTTTCCCTCTACTGAAGGTCTTTGATTTTTCAAGGAAATTACTGATTTGTCAGTAATCACTTTCTCTGTATTCCAATAATTGCTCCCTCCTCTTCTCCCTTCAGCCCTCCAGGAGGAAACAGCTCTTGTTCTTGTTCATGTTCTTCTATACCTATGTCTTAACAAATAGCACCTTTCATAAATAGCTTCTTTTTTATATGTCCTATTTCAAGAATGCCACTGGGTTCCTCTTGGGTTCCTGACTAAATAGGTCATGTCTTGACTGTGCCAAAATTATATAGCTTAGTTAAGTTGAAAATTATCTGAAATAATTCTTTATCCACAAAATATACAAAATAAGAATAACTGTGCTATTAAATGATTATATAGCTTATAATATGAAAAATGCTAACAAATATTGTATACATTAGCATTAGAAATGGTATTGAATTAATATGATACTATATCTAAATTTCTATCATAAGCACTAAATGTGATAAAATAGCATAGATATTACTTACTGAAGAATAAAGCTAATACAATGAAATTTTTACCTCATTTCACTGAAAGAACTCTAAACTACTTTTATAATAATTTTAATTTCAAGGAGGAATGGTGATATCTTCACCATGTTCCAATGTTATCATCACATCATATTAGTGGAGCAGCCTAATTTGATAAACCGCAATTAATTGACACAATCAAATCTTCATTAAAGAAAACATACAGTGTCTTAGTACACTGAAAATGCCATCTTTGAAATACTAAACAATGTTTAGAGTTTTTGTTTTTTGAGGATTTTTTTTACACTACTGAAACAGAATATAACACAAACATTGATACTTGAAAATGGAGCTTCAGTGTTGCTATCGGGTTCATCAAAGATGCCTCAGGAGAGATGGTGATACGTGGTAGCCATAGTAATGCACTGTGGAAGATTCCCCAGAGTCCAGCTGAAGCATCAATCAATCTAAAACACAACACACATGGACAATTCCTGGAAATGTCAAAAAGTACATGAACAGTCCTCTACTGTACATGAAAAAGAGACAGAAAGATCCTAGAAGACTATGTTATTTTTCTAAGTGTTACCTGACTTGCTGTTCTCCTAGTATGTCTCTGGGAAATCTATGCAACCTAAAAAAGTGAATCATGCCTGTCACAAACATTTTAAATACATCAGTGCACCTAGTTCCTACCAGTTTCTCTCTCTCTCTCTCTCTCTCTCGCTCGCTCTCTCGCCCTCCCTCCCTCTCCCTCTTTTTATGTGCAGCATTTGTACCACTTAGGCTAATACTAGTATTTAACAAATCCACATCCCAAATTTTTCAGTGGTTCAAATTTGATAGAGGCTTAATTTTTGTTCATTCTGAGCAGTTACATGAGAGCTGGATTATTCCTTGGGGACAAACTTTCTCCATCATCATCCTATCCTGTCTAAGTCATTATGGTCATCTCCATCTAATCCCTGTGAATGGAACCAGCACAGATGTCCTCTAATGGCAGGCCCCAGACAAGAGTATAATTTCTACAAGTACTTCATCCAGTTCAGCCATATGGTCCTATCTAACTACAAATGTTTCCTGGCTGCATCATCAGTAAGAAGACACTGACAGACACTGCCACTGCAAATTCATTTATTTATTGACTATCTTATTTATTCTCTTCTATTTATTATTTATTTATTATCTTCTATTTAATTTATCATTATTTTTGCAAATTTTCTTTCAGATAATTCGATTCACAATATTTTATCATATGAATTAAAATAATAGAAGGATTTATTTACTCAGTAATTTACCCAGTCAGAGATGTTATAAATCACATTATGATGAACATTTATATTAATTATAATATATCAGGAATTAATTTCCCCAGAAAAAAAATGTATAAAAGAAAAAACAAAGATGAAGAACATTTTTAAGTCCATGATTCTGGATAAACTGACAAATCATTTTCCAACAATATTTGCCAACTTTACATTTCTTGGGGAAGTCCTATGCTCAGTTCAGTATACCCTTGCCAAAACTGATTAAAATTGCCTCATTAATCTTTGCTATTTTGACAAATAAAGCAAGTAGCAAAAATACTTAAACGTGTATTTCATTGATTATTAGCATGGTTAAATACATTTTCATAAATGCTTTATATTTGTATTTTCTGCTTGTTTTGTTTTGTTTGTTTTTGGTACCGGAGATCGAACTCAGGAGGACCTTGCGCTTGCAAGGCAGGCGCCGGAACCACTGAGCTAAATCCCCAGCCCAATGTATTTTCTGCTTGTATACTTCTCTTAAGCTATGTAATTATTTCATTAATATTTTGAAAAAGAATTTTTATGTGTAAAATCTATATATTAAACTCTAAACACTAGTAATTTACTGATGTTTTGTATCAAAATTTTAAGCAAGTATTTTGGACTTACAAATTTATAAATCGTCAATTTTCTTAGAGGATATCAAACATATAAACACCAAAAAAATGGAAGATTATATAAAAAAATGATCTAAGTGAACTAAACAAAAACCCAATAAAGAAATTTTAAATTTGAACTACAACCTTAAACACATGGACTTAATAGATATATACAAAGTATTCACCCCTCTACAATGGGATACACATTCTTTTCAGCAGCATATGGTACTTTTTCTAAAATACATCACACACTAATGCACAAAGCCTGCTTAAGTAACTATAAAGGAATTGAAATCACCCAATGCATACTATCAGACTACTGTGCACTGAAAATAGAAATCAACAACAGAAGAAATTGTGGAAAAGGTAAAAGCTCCTCCAAAATTAGCAACACACCCCTAAAGAACCAAGGGGGCACAGAAAAAAATGAAAGAAGAAATTTTAAAATGTCTGGAAGTCAGTGACAATGACCATAAAACTCTACAAAACCTTTGGGGCACTATGAAAGCAGTCCTACAAGGAAAATTCATCACAACCAATGCACTAGAAAACAGAGCTATCCCAAATAAATAACCTTACAAGAAAGTTGAACATACTTAAGAAACAATAACAAAGAAACCCCAAACTGAAATTAAGGAGGGAAATTACAAAGATGAGAGAGGAAATCAATGAAATTGAGACTAAAAAAAACTGTAAAAAAATCAACAAATCACAAAGTTGGTTCTTTGAAAGAAAAAATGAAATAGATAAACCCTTAGCCAAACTCACCAACAAAAAAAGAATTAAGACTCGCATCTCTGTAATTACAAATGAAAAAAGTGAAATTACAATGGATGCTGTTGAGATCCAAAACATAATAACTATTTCAAAAAATTATATTCCAATAGATTAGCAAGTTTTGAAGAAATGGGCAGATCCCTAGATACATAAAAAATAACAACACTAACCCAAGAAGACATAAATATGCTTAGCAATCCAATAACAAGCAATGAAACTGACTCGGTAATAAAGAATCTAACAATTAATAAAAGCCCAGGACTTGATGGACTCACTACTGAATTCTACAAAACCTTTAAGAATGTATTATTACCAACACTTCTCAAACCTTTCAAAGAAATTGAAAGGGATAGAGTGCTCCCAAATTCATTTATGGAAGCCACTATCACCCTGATCCCCAAACCAGATAAAGACCCAAGTGAAAAAGAGAATGATAGGCCAATCCCATTAATAAACATAGATGCAAAAATCCTCAACAAGAAATTAGCAAATAGAATGCAGCACACTATCAAAAAGATGATACAGGGGCCGGAGATGTAGCTCAGTGGTTCTGGCGCCTGCCTCGCAAGTGGAAGGACCCAAGTTTGATCCCCGGTACAAACAAACAAACAAACAAAAAAACCAAATTTAAAAAAAAAAGATGATACAATATGGTCAAGTAAGTTTCATCCCAGAGATGCAAGGATGGTTCAACATACATAAGTCAATAAATGTAATACATCACATAAACAGGAATAAGGTCAAAAACCACATGATCATATTAATAAACACAGGAAAGGTTTTCTACAAAATCTAACACCCCTTCATGATAAAAATCCTGAAAAAAACAGGTATAGAAGGACCATACATGAATATAATAAAGGCTATTTATGACAAACCAATACCCAGCATCATACTAAATAGAGAAAATCTAAAAGCATTCCCACTAAAATCAGGAACAAGACAAGTGTGTCCATTATCACCTCTGTTATTCAACATAGTACTTGAAACATCAGCCAGAGCAATCAGGCAAGAGAAAGAGATAAAATGGATGCATATAAGAAAATAAGAAATAAGAAGATGTAAGAAATATAAGAAAATAATTATTAAATATTATATACTATACATTGTGTATATATCATATCATATAATATATATATTATATGATATATTTTAATATATTATACTCTCATATTATTAATGTTATGTTATATTATATTATACATTATTAAATATATTACTAAATATTATATTAAATTAAATATAAGAAAATAATTATTTGTAGATGACATGATACTCTACACAGAAGACCCAAAGAACTTCATGAAAAAAATCCTATGAATAATAATTAACTTCAGCAAAGTAGCAGGATACAAGATCAACACACAAAAATCATTAGCATTTGTGTATACCAACAAGGAGCAAAATGAGGATTTTATGAAAACAATACTAGTCACAGTAGCTTCAAGAAAAATGAAATTAATCTAACCAAGGAAGTGAAAGAGATCTCTACAAAGAAAACTACAAAACCTTGCAAAAGGAGACTGAAGAGGACATCAGAAAATGGAAAGATGGGGCCGGGGATTTAGCTCAGTGGTTTCGCTGCCTGCTGCATAAGCGCAAGGACCCGAGTTCAATCCCTGGTACCAAAAAAATAAACAAATAAAATAAATGGAAAGATGCTCTCTGCTCTTGGATAGGAAGAACCAATATTGTCAAAATGGCCATACTTCCAATCTTTTATACAGATTCAATGCAGTCCCAATCAAAATAGCAACAACATACTTTACAGACCTAGAAAAAACAATCCTATGCTTTGGCACAGTTCCCCTGACCTGCAACCATCAACACAAACAGGCAAGCAACATTAGCTAGCAGTGGGACAAGGATGCCCCCCTCCCTCCAACCCTTCAGCCAGAGCATGAGAGTAATCAGCACTGTGAAACAGAAGATCTTGTGGTTGATTGGCTCCAAATGAGAGCACCTCAGCAGCTGGGAAAGTGGTCTGGAAATGATCACAGTGGGGAAGACATGGGCAAGCCAGCTGAGAGATGTCTGGAAGGTTGCTACCTAGGGAATGGCCCCAGACCCATCTCCAGGGGGCAGAAACAGCACATTATCGAAATATGTCCAGCACTGATCTTAATGCAGACTTGGCAGAGCTGACGAGTGCATTTATGGGCTCTGTCTCAGGCACTAACACGAAAGTATAGACACCAGAGTAATTTTATTATTTTTCTTTTCCTTTGTTTGATTGATTCACTTTCCTTTTTCTGTCTGGTTGGGTTTTTTTTTTAGGTTGTTTAGGTTATCTAGATTTATTCTTCTTCTGTACTATTTGTCTTCTTTTTTTCTTTCCTCAACTATCTCTCTTGATTTTATGATATTTTCATGTGGGTAAACAGTGTCTCTTGTCTTTCTGGTTCAATTTGATATTGTTTTGCTTTCCTCTTTCATGCTTTCTCTCCTGCCCTCTTCTCCAGTTTCCCAAACTTTGAGTGTTCATCCTTTGCCCTCCAGCCTTGCTTCTACTATATTTCTCTTCATTTTTCCCCATTTTGTCCCCTATCCCTCTTAAATTTCCCTCCCACAGGGCAAAATCACTCTAAGGGAAAACTCACTGCATATAAGTTCCTGGTTTATGTTGAATTTTGTTATATAATGGCAGACCTTGCTCATATAGTTAAAGGTACTGAACTAATGGGGACCAAATTTTGTCAGTTGTTAGACTGCATTTGATGCTATTGATATTGCTAATTGCACTACTTTATTCATGTTATTATACCTGTTGTAAACAGTTGTTCTCTCTAGTATGACAACACTGTGATTGTTTGGGGTCAGAACCAAAGGACTGGGTGTTAATCTAGATAGTAACCTCTCATCCTTAATAGATTGGAAAGGTAAGATCTTGGGACAGACTCAAAGACTTCTCAACACAAACCCACAAGTCAAAGGGAAATTGGAGTGAAGTACTTCAAGTCCTAAAAGAAAACAACCTCCAACCCATATTGATTTACTCCCAAAACTATCTTTCAAAACCAATGGAGATATAAGATACTCCTATGACAAAGAATAACTGAAGAAATTCAAGACTAACAAACCAGCAACCAAGGCAAGGCAGGGGCCATCACACTGCCTAACTTGAAATTACACCACAGAGTTACTGTGATAGAAACATCATGGTACTGGAAAAAAAAACCAGACCTGAGGATCAAAGGAACAGACTAGAAGCTGCAGAAACTTCCCCAAACACACTCAGCCACCTTATCATTGACAAAGGAGTCAAACATGTTTACTGGAACAAAGATAGCCTCTTTAATAAGTGGTACTGAAAAAACTGGTTTTCTATATGCCAAAGACTAAAACTACACTCATGTCTCTCCCCAGTCACTAAACTAAAAACACAATGGGTCAAAGATTTAAATATTAATACAGAAACACTAAATCTGCTGAAAGAATGAATAGATAGAACTCTTCAGGACATATGGGTAGACAAAGACTTCATATACAAAATGCAGATTGCAGGGGAAATAATACAAAAAATCATCAACTGGTGTCTCATTATATTAAAAAGTTTCTGCACTGCAAAATAAATCTCCAACAGAGTGAAGAGTCAACCCACAGAGAGGGGAAAAATTGTAGCCAGCTGTTCCTCAGACAAAGGACTAATATCAAGAACACACAAATAGAGTTCCGCTGGGTTGCTGGACATGGGCAGGCTCCTTTGTGCCCTTTTCGCTGGTGGCACGAGTACCCTCTTTGGGTGGCTCCCATCCTCTGGGAACCTGTTTTCCCCTCGGAGGGCAGGAGACCAAGGCTGTACAGAGGCTGAGCGTGCCGCAGGGGTGGTAGTTAAAAATCTCGAGAGTAGATTTGCTTTGAAGAAACTACTATACACTACCGAGGTCCTGAGTCGTGCGGAAGACGCCGAATAACCCCGCTGCAGACAGGCAGGTCTGTGCACGCCCTACTGAGGTCCTGAGTCATGCGGAAAACATTGAATCGCCCTGCTGCAGACAGGCAGCCACCTGGTTCCACACTACAAAGACACAGAGGACACCAGACCACCAGACCAAGGTACTGAGTCCCGCTGTTCTCAGCCCAGAGGGAGGAGCTTCTGAGCCACCATCCCACTGCTCCTGGTCCAGAGGAAGGGGTTTCCTGGCCACCATCCCTCCCGCTGCTCTCAGCCCACAGGAAAGGGCTTTTGGGTCACCATCCCTACTGCTGCTCCCGGTCCCTGTCCCACCTCACCCAGCTCAGAGGAGGTAATCTGTGCAGGTGCTAACAGCCTCCAACCCAGTCAAAATGAGAAAACATGTAAATAAGTCTCAAAATCAGACTTCCAGATCACCTACAGCAACCCCAAAGGGAAATGACATGGAACACTCTGATGCTCAAACACCTGGACCCACTGAACTGGCAACAAAAGGGGATCTGGAAAAAATGAAATCAGAAATAATTTCTCAGATAAAAGGAGAAATTGTGCCTCTAGTGCAAGACATGATTGATAAACCTAGAGAGGAGCTCGGGAACATGATCGAATCCCAACATAAGAAACAAATGGAATCCATAAAACAGATGCAAATAGATTTCCAGGACATGAAAAACTCCATTGAAAGTCTACACAGCAGAATGAGCCAATGTGAGGACAGAATTTCAGATATAGAAGATAAGATTGCAATTAGTGACCAGGAAAAGAAAAATTGCTTCAAAATTCTAAGGGAACATGAGAAATCAATCCAGCAGCTGCTAGATGATGCAAAGAAGAATAACATAAGACTGGTTGGGCTCAATGAAGAAACAGGAGAGAGTGCAGATGACATAAAAAAACTCTTCAGAGAAATAATGGCAGAAAACTTCCCAAGCAGGGGAAAAGTGCTTGACATACAGATAAGTGAGGCATATAGGACTCCAAATAGCCTTGATCAAAAAAAATCTACACATAGGCATATAATTGTTAAGATTCCAGAAGCCCAACAGAAGAACAAAGTTCTCCAAGCAGTCAGAGAAAAGAAACAAATCACATACAAAGGAAAGCCCATCAGAATCACAGCAGACTTCTCAACACAAACCATCAAGGCAAGAAGAGCTTGGAGTGACATATTCCAAGCCCTAAAAGAAAAGAGCCTCCAACCCAGATTGATGTACCCTGCAAAACTACCTTTCAAAATGGATGGAGAAATAAGATACTTTCATGACAAAGAGCACCTTAGGAACTTCGTGAATACCAAACCAGCATTCCAAAGAATTTTACACAATATCCTAGGAAAAGACATTGAATATCACAACCCCAGGAACCAAAGCAGAATGAACCCATCTTGCATGACAAGAAATTAAATGTAAAAGGGGAGAACCCAACAAAAAGAAAAAGTCATGGCAATGACAAGTCAATATGTTTCAGTTATGACCATCAATGTTAATGGTCTCAATTCACCAATCAAAAGAAACAGACTGGCAGAATGGGTCAAGAAGCAAAATCCAACAATATGCTGCATACAAGAAACACACTTCATTCAAAAGGAAACTCAGAGACTGAAAGTTAAAGGGTAGAAAACAATACTCCATGCCACAGGAACCCCCCAAAAAGCAGGAGTAGCTATCCTCTGGCAGATCAAGTAGATTTCAAACCAACACTGATTAAGAGAGACGACGAAGGACACTACACCCTTGTAAAGGGAAGAATTCAAGAGGAAGAGATGACAATCATAAATATCTATGCACCAAACACTAGTGCATCAAACTATATAAAACAAATACTAGCAGACATGAAAAGTCATATATACACTAATACAATTGTAGTGGGGGACCTCAATACCCCACTGTCACAAATAGATAGATCAACTAGACAAAAAATAAGCAATGAAATACTAGAACTCAATCAAACTCTTGAACAAATGAACTTGACATGTTTACAGAGTCTTCCACCCCACAAAATCAGAATACACATTCTTCTCAGCTGCACATGGGTCATTCTCCAAAATAGACCACATACTCACACACAGAACATGTTTAAGTAAGTGCAAAGGAATTGAAGTTATCCCCTGTATAATATCAGACCATAGTGCAATGAAATTGGAGATCCATAGCAAAAGAAACTCAAAAAATTTCATAAACATGTGGAAATTGAACAACACACTTCTGAATAACCAATGGGTCACACAGGAAATTAAAGAAGAAATCAGACAGTTCCTTCAATTAAATGACAATGACAATACAACATATCGGAATCTATAGGACACAATGAAAGCAGTCTGAGGAGGGAAATTCATAGCAGTGAATATGCATATTAGGAAAACAGAATGAGCCCAATTAAACAACCTGATGCTGAACCTCAATCTTCTAGAAAAAGAAGAGCAGGACAACCCCAAAGCTCATACAAGGGAGGAAATTATAAAGATCAGAGGAGAAATCAATGCAATGGAGACTAAGAAAACGATACAAAAAATCAATGAAGACAAGAGTTGGTTCTTCGAAAGAATCAACAAAATTGACAAACCTTTAACCAACCTTGTCAGAAAAAGGAAAGAAAAGGCCCAAATCCATGCAATTAGGAATGAAAAGGGTGAAATTACAACAGACCCAGAAGAAATCCAGAGGATCATCAATACCTACTTCCAGAAACTATGTGCCAATAAGACGGACAACACAGAAGAAATGGACAGATTCCTAGATACATATGAATTACCAAAGTTGAACGAAGAAGACCTAAAAATTCTGAACAACCCAATATCAACCAATGAAATTGAAAAATGTAACTAAAAACTTATCAACTAAGAAAAGCCCAGGCCCTGATGGCTTCACTGCTGAATTCTACAAGACATTTACAGAGGAACTGCTGCAACTACTGTTTAAACTCTTCAATGAAATTGAAAGGGAAGCAATACTCCCAAATTCATTCCTGGAAGCAAGCATCACCTTGATCCTCAAAGCAGAGAAAGACCCAACCGAAAAGGAGAACTATAGGCCAATCTCACTAATGAACATAGATGCAAAAATCCTTAATAAGATACTGGCAAACAGAGTGCAGAAGATCATCAAGAAGATCATACACCCTGATCAAGTGGGATTCATCCCAGGGATGCAGGGATGGTTCAATATATGCAAATCAATCAATGTAATACACTATATCAATAGAGCCAAGGACAAAAAACATATGATTATCTCCATAGACGCAGAAAGAGCATTTGACAAAATCCAACATGCATTTATGATAAAAACCCTACTAAAAATTGGAATAGATGGTCTCTACCTCAAACTGATAGAAGCCATCTATGTAAAACCAACAGCCAATATCATACATAATGGTCAAAAACTGAAATCTTTCACACTAAAATCAGGAACAAGACAAGGATGTCCACCATCACCACTCTTGTTCAATATAGTTCTGGAAACATTAGCCACAGCATTTAGACAAGAGAAAGAAATAAAAGGAATAAAGATAGGTAATGAAGAAGTCAAATTGTCATTATTTGCAGATGACATGATACTCTATATAGAAGACCCCAAGAACTCCACCAAAAGTCTTCTAGACTTAATAACCAAATTCAGTCAAGTAGCTGGTTACAAGGTCAACACACAAAAGTCAATAGCTTTCCTCTACGCCAATGACAGTCTCACTGAGAGAGAAATAGGGCAAATAATTCTTTTCACAATAGCATCAAAAACCTGAAATACCTAGGAATCATCCTAACGAAAGAAATCAAAGACCTCTTCTCTGAAAACTATGGCACTCTGAAAAGAGAGGTTGAAGATGATATCAGAAAATGGACAGACATCCCCTGCTCCTGGGTAGGAAGGATTAATATAGTGAAAATGGCCATACTTCCAAAACTGCTATATAGATTTAATGCAATTCCAATTGAGATCCCAGCAGCATACTTCATAGACCTCGAGAAAACAATCCAAAAATTCATTTGGAGAAGGAAGAGACCCAGAATAGCAAAAGCAATTCTAGGTAACAGGACATGGCAGGGGGTATCACAATCCCCAACCTGCAACTCTACTACAAAGCTACTGTGATAAAAACAGCAAGGTACTGGCAAAGAAACAGGCTTGAGGACCAGTGGAACCGATTAGAAGATGCAGAAACAATGCCAGACACACTCAGCCATCTCATCTTTGATAAAGGAGCCAAACAACCTCACTGGAGGAAAGGTAGCCTCTTTAATAAATGGTTCTGGAAAAATTGGGCTTCAACTTGCCAAAAATTAAAACTAGACCTATATCTCTCACCATGCACTAAACTAAAATCAAAATGGATTAAAGATCTAAATATTAAAATAGAAACTCTGAACCAGTTGGAACAGAGGTTAGGTAGAACCCTTGAAGACATCAGTGTAGGAAAAGATTTTATGAACAAAACCTCAGTTGCCCATGAACTAGCACAAACAGTCAACAAATGGGATCTCTTCTTATTAAAAGGCTTCTGCACAGCAAGAGAAACCACCAGCAGTGTGAAGAGACAACCCACAATGTGGGAAAAAATCTTCACCTGCTCTTCCTCACACAAAGGTCTACTATCTCGAATCTATAAAGAAATTAAAAAGATCAGACCTCTCAAATTTAAAGACCCAATCGAAAAACAGGCAGCTGAAATGAACAGACATTTCTCAGACAAAGAAATAAAAATAGCAAATAAATACATGAAAAAATGTTCAACATCACTGGTCATTCAAGAGATGCAAATGAAAACAACGCTGAGATCCCACTTCACTCCAGAAAGAATGGCTGCTATCATGAAATCAACCAATAACAAATGCTGGCAGGGCTCTGGGGAAAGAGGAACCCTGCTCCACTGCTGGTGGGAGTGTAGACTGGTGCAACCACTGTGGAAATCAGTATGGAGATACCTCAAAGAACTAGGACTGGAAGTCCCATTTGATCCCGCTATTCCACTGCTGGGGATCTTCCCCAAAGAATTAAAAGAATCATACCACAGTGATATATGTGTGCCCATGTTCATAGCAGCACAGTTTGTGATAGCTAAAACTTGGAAACAGCCCAAATGCCCATCAACTGGAGACTGGATAAAGAAAATGTGGTTTTTTAATAAAATGGAGTACTACTCAGCCATAAAAAATGAGCAATTAGAGACATTTATAGCTAAGTGGATGCACATTGAGGGAATACTCTTAAGTGAAATAAATAGGACACACATGTGTAAATACTGAATAGTTTCTCTGGTGTGAGAAACTCAAAGTGTAAATAAGGACTAAATGTATAATAGGTCATGTGAAATAGGAAGAAAAGAGGCAAAGGGGAAGGAAGTGGGAGGGCTAGGGGAAAGGATAGAAGGGAATGGGATTAATATGAGAAAATGGAAAAATAGGAACAAAATCTTTATAAATAGGGAGGACTGGAGGGGTTGAAGGGAGGGCTGGGCAAAGGTGAAAAATAAGAACCAAGAGAGACTATGTAAAGGTGCAAATTTCCAATGATGAATGTCATTATATTGTATACCTAAAATATACCAATGATTAGAATGAATAATCGATAATGTAAAATAGGAAGAAAAGGTCCAAAGGGGTAGGGATAGTGGGAGGGGCAGGGGAAAGGAAAGAAGGGAAAGGAAAAATGATGAGAAATGGAACAAATGGAACTAAAGTCTTTGTAAATAGGGAAGGGTGGAGGGGGTGAAGGGAGGGTTAGGAATGGGGAAAACATAAGAACCAAGATGCATCATGTAAAGGTACAATTCCCAATGAGAAATGTAATTGTGTTGTATACCTACAATGTACCAAGGAAAGAATTTAATACATTAAAAAAAAAAACAAACACACAAATAATTGAAAAAAATCAGAACCCCCCCCCAAGTTAAAGATCCAATTCAAAAATGGGCATCTAAAATGAAGACACTTCTCAGATGAAGAAATACAAACAGCAAATAAATATATGAAAAACATATTCAACATCACTGGTCATTCAAGAAACGCAAACTAAAATAACACTGAAATGCCATCTCACTCAAGAAAGAATGGCTAATATAAAGAAGTCAATTAATAATAAATGCTGGTGGGGCTGTGGGGAAAATGAACCCTTCTCCACAGTTGGTGGGAGTATAGACTGGTGCAACCTCTGTGGAAAAGATGAGAAAAGAAGGAAAAAATGGAAACAAAGGTTTTGCAAATGAGGAGAAGAGGGATTGAAGGGAGGTGAGTGGATTGGGGAAAAAAAGAGGAATCAAGATATACCATGTACAGGTACAGATTCCCTATGATGAAAGTGACTGTTATGTATATCTAAAGTGTGCCAAGGAAATTAATTTAAGAATAAAATAAAATAACTCAGGACACTGGAATGCAAAGAAAATATTCATTAGTACATTTAAGTGTAAGAGAAAGTTTGCTTTTCTTTTAGAGTATAAATAATTGCTTTTAAAACCTCATACTATATGGATTGGTATAATCTGCTTGAAGTACTTTTCTGTCAGTATGTATTAAGACCCATAAACATACTTAGTGATATAGGAATTCTACACCTTGGTGATATCCATCAGAAATATGTACCAAAGTTGAAGACAATGTTGATAGAGTACTATTTATAACAGCCAAAAACCAGACAAATGAATTTTATTGCAATACTGTAGAACAAAGTAAACTATTCTAAACATAAAAATGTGAATAAAGCTCAAAAAATGTTAAAATAATTAAGAATGCATATTGTATTATTCTACATATATAATTTTAAACTAGCCAGAATTAATCTATGGTTTTAGATGTCAAGGTAGTGGATACCTTATGTGGGGCTAATAATATAGTTGAGGGGAAGAACAAGGAAGAAACAAAACATAAAATGATCATACTAAAAAATAAGAAGTATACACTCTATGATCACTATTTACTTCAGTACCTAATATCCCCTGTTAGATACTGAACAGTACCCACCTTCCTTAGTTATCTATACATATTAGGACAAAGGACACAGAGGTATCCATGCATATGATATGTATCATTCACATAACAAACAGCACAATGATTCCCCAAGGACTCATGTCCTACCTGGAGTAAAACAAGAGAAACAGGTGAGGGTAGCCTGGATTTTTATTGCACTGCGGCTGAAGACTGTAGCCTAAAGAAAAGTATCCATTCAGGTGAAGCTTGCCCAATTTGAGGCTTTCACCATGCCAAGGGATGGAGTGTGCAGAGCTTTTATCAGGTTCCCCAGATGTAACACTAAAGGTAAAGAGGGGGAGTGGGATGTAAAAGTTGTCAGGGTCAAACATCAAAAAAAACAGGTCTCTTTATTACAATTACAACTGTGCATTTATAGAAAAGTATGTCTGTATGAAATTATCTATAAAACAGTTAAAATAATAAAGGTAGAAATTCCTTATATTTTATAAGAAATATAGCCTCTAGTCTAGATTCAAAGTATTCCCTGTTTATTTATTGATAAATCAGAAGGAACTTACAAAATAAGTTTTAATATGCCTATAAAGTTCTTAGACCACGTAAGTGGAAATCATAGAGGCGTGTGTGTGTGTGTGTGTGTGCGCGCACGCACACCCACAGAGCTCACAGCTGGTTTTAAAGTTGTATGGTTATATACTTTTATCATTAGCTATGCAGTCAGCATTAATATTTTGGGGAATTGAATGACCTTAAATTATTTATTTTATTCATATTGTCATATGATTTATGGCTTGAGGAAGATTGCAATGTTTGATAAAGACAGAGATCAAAGAGTTTTAGCAAAAGGTAATATTTTGCAAAATCAAATTACTGGCTTGTCTCTGCCCAATCTTCTTTAAAGTAGAATTTTTCTTGCTAAAGTGGAAAAGCATTTTTGCAGCATTTTTGAAGCATTTTTGTTGTCTGAAAATAATCTTGGAATAATCTATTTTCTCTAAACATGAATAACTGTACTTTTCCGTTTTCTTGTTTCAGAATTGACTTTTTGAGAATGACTGCTTCAATTCTCCTGCAATCTCCATTCATTATCTCTCTCTGTTCAAAGAACTTTCAGGAACTTCTAAAGGAAGTCCTAAAATCCAGGAGTGCACAAACCAAAGGATAAGTTTATAAATGTAAATGACCTATTCTTCTACTTTTACATTTTCTGCCTGGTGCTTCCAAATATTGATGGGACATAGTAATGCCAAAAAAAAATTACTCACTGAAATTATTATTCGAAATGTAAATTTGAATCGGCATCTTACATATGTATTTGGTAAATCAAGTAACCCTCTTTCTATGCCAAGGAATTCTCCACTGTGGCTTCTTCTTCCTTCACTAACCTGGTCACTGTCAAGCTCTACCCACTTACATCTTTCCAAGTAAGATCCAGCAGGGCTTCCACCTGCCTACTAGATGTTTCAGTGCATGAGTAGAAAGTAATCTTTATTTCAGCATTTCTGAAGTTAAAAGTTCACCATTCACACTTTTATCAGAGTAAAATTACTTCGTCACTCACCACACGTCAAAACACCAAATCCCACGTTAACACATTGCACAAGTATTTGTTGAATATGTATTGTTGAGTGAAAAAAAACAAAGACAAATCCTGTACCTATAGGGTGTTACACTTTTGTTTTAAGATCTTCTATAGTTAGAATGCATGCTGGGCCTCCAAACACATTCCATATTGATCTCTGCAATTTCTCCACCGTGCCTGTAGTCATGCCACCACCATTCTTGCCTCTACTTTCATCCATTTTTATCTCCAGAATTTGTACTCTTCTGAGTGAACACTTCCTATGCTCATCTCAAGAAGACTAAAGTCAAAAAAATAAAACTTATTTGTTTATGAAACTAAGTCATCTAAAAGTAGGACTAATCTTTCTGAAATGTTGGCCTCAGAGTCTCAGAGACCATTACCAAGACCTAGGTTTTTCCTTCTCTTTCAATTCACAACCAAACTTCTTTAAAGCACACTCTTTCTTCCTGTACTCCTCACTGTTCCCAAAACTCACAGCACTGCATTTAGTTTCCACGATGATTAATATATTTATTATCTAAGTCACTACTGACACTTTGCAATTACAACACAGTAGACACTTTGCAGTCCTCATTTAACTCTATTTCTCCAATGTATTTGGCCTTGTTGTCAATTCTTGAGTCATATGTTTTATATCTTCTGCTCCTGATTCTTCTCACAGATTTTTCTATCCACTCATCATATCAAGAAAACTAAGCATTGGTTGTGAACAGGATTTCACCTTTGATCCTAAGCTTTTCTCACTTTGCATGCATAAACTCATCTAAACATATGTCTTCAACAGCTACCTATGTTTTTTGAATATTCAAGTGTGATCTTTCTTCTGGACCCCAACATTACAACCTAGCACTTGAACTCCAAAAGCCAAGCTTATTATCATCCAATTTCTATGCAAAATTTGTCCTGTTAGATATTTCCTTTAATTTATAGTTATTGATTCTTATATCTACTGACTCATGTATATCAGAAATTTCAGAATTGTTCAAAAGTCTTATGTTTTGTTTGTCTTATTTAATCCTGTTCATTCTAGCTTGGGGATTGTTCTAGAACAGCAAAATAACCCCGACTTCCATCCTTACTCTGATAATCTAGTTAAAACCTTTATTATTTAAGGGTTAAAATATTCTATTACACTTTTTTTTTGGTACTGGGAATCGAACTCAGGACCTTGTGCTTGCGAGGCAGGCGCTGGAACCACTGAGCTAAATGTTCAGCTCTCTATTACACTTTTAAGCAGTTGGACAGATTCAGGATTTAAGGCATTGCAATCCATTGTCTATTCCACCACAAAAATGACCTTTCTAAAATTATCTAGTTTAAATCTTTCACTGTCTAATAAATAAGACAAAGTTCAAATTCTTAGCATGGTACAGGAAGCTCTTCAGAGATTACTTGTGTTTCATTTCTAAGGTTTGTTATACTTTTTTATATAGAATTATTCTCCATTTACCACATTCTTGCACACATTTGTAAAATTTCTATCACCTTTTTGAATTCTTTCCTGACCTTCTCTTTCAACTTTAGGCAGAGTGGAGCTGGGGGTTTTTCTGTGTGTGACCTTACTGCACTTAGACCATATGTTTATTACATCCTGTCACTTTGGGTTTGTTTGTTTTTTGTTTGGGTTTTTTTTGTACTGGGGATCAAGTCAGGACCTTGGATTTGCAAGGCAGGCACGGTGCCACTGAGCTAAATCCCTGGCCCTACATCATGTCACTTTGAATTGTTCACTTTTCATTGTCCCCACTGCACTGTGCCCCCATGGCAGATGTACTCTTTATATCCCCAGAATATGTCAGAGGCTCTGGCACATGAACAGTAGAGAGTGAACTATTGACCATTCTCTCATTCAACCATTACTTACTAAAGACTTCAAATGGTGGAGGCAGTCTTACAATTGATGAAATTACAGCAGTTAAGAAAGTGGACAAATCTAAACTTTTATCGAGCTAATATTCTAGTGAGTCCCAATAAATGGTATCATTTCTTGAATTATTGAATTATTAACTTGAATTATTAACTCTAGACTTACACTTATTGATTAATGAAGTGTATGATCAATTGATCTATTTTTTAAAAAACAGCTAAATGATATCCCATTTTTCGTAAAAATAAATTTTAAATATACAAAGCAAGCAATAATATTTAGCACAAAAATTCAATATTTAAAGAACTAAAAGAAATAATTAGAAGAGAACCTTAAAATAATCTAAATTAATTATATCCATTCTACCTCCTGTTTTGTTTTGTTTTTTGAGACAGCATCTTGCTACATAGCTCAGGCTGGCCTTGCACTTACTAGTTAACCCAGGTTGGCCTCGAACTCATGATGATCCTCCTGCCTCAGCCTGCCAAGTTCTGGGATTACAGGCAAGTACCACTAAGCCTGGCTAAACTAATTATATCTAAATACACATATGAATGAGTCAAGATATTTAAAAGAGAGTATATAATATTGGTGATTCAAGTATTATTACTATAATTAGGTGCTTTCCAAATAACGATGAAAAATAAGCAAAGTTATGTGTCATTCTGTCAACTATGTCAACTATGTCATTCTGTCAAGTGGTTAATGATTCAAGCAGATTGTTATGAGCAAACATTTTATTTAGCTTAGTCACATATCCGTAGTGCACAGTGAAGATGGGCTAATCCTTCATTTTAGTTCCTCTCCAAAGAATAAGATTAAAAGACAGAAAAAGAATGGTTCAGTTCTTCAGCTATTTTCCTTCTCTTATAAACCAATGCCGGAGAGCCAAGCAAGTAATATCCCTAGGTATCTCTGTATTGTTAGAAATGTAGGTTTACTTTCAAGTTGCAGCAATTCTTGCACTCTGTATTTCCAGATAGATCATTTTTGTCATTCTTATAACACTGAGGATATGAATTCTTTTAACAGTAAAGATCTATGAGATTCTTAGGACAAATATTACTAAGCTAAATTTTCCTGCCTCAAAACTAGTATCTGGAAAACAAGCCCTGGAGACTTTCCACTAAATCATTTTTCTAACCAAAGAACAGTCACTGACCAAAACAAGATAAATATACACTCTCATCAGTTAAAGAGACATTTTCTTTAAACCTACATGGTAATTGAAACATAAAAGTCTTTCAAATTTAACAGAGATGCTCATTTCTCAGTGATTTCCAATCATTTCTGATCTCCATTTCACTTACTTGTCTTTCAAAAATACCTGAAGAATCACAAAATCATAAATCAACTAACTTCTTTAAATCATACTGTATGTATGGGACATGATCAAGGATTTAAACCACTAACCACTGATCAAAAGAATTAAGGCTCTTATTTTAATCAAGAGAACATAATGTTTCTACTGATGGGACAGTTTTTAGAGCTGATATAACTACACACTCTGATATATGTTATTATATCAAATTATGCATCTTAAAGGCAATCCAATAACATAAAAATATGTCCAAGTAATGGAGAACTAAGTGAAACATTCTCTGTTTCTCTAGAACTTGAAGCAAATGCTGGAAACATTCAGAAAAGGATCAAATATTGCCCTTTCTACAAAAAGCTTCAAATGAGTAGAAGCCATACAACCTTCCCAAAGTTTACTGTCATATACCTTCACTCATCTATCATTGTCATCCCCAAGGTAATGGACAGAAAACTAGTGAAGAGGAGGAAAATTGAATATTGGAATGAAAAAAGAAACAATAAAAAAGCTTATGTTCTCAATTAGGCAAAGAAAGGACTGTAAATGAGAATAGACTTATCTATCAGAATGTTGTCTTAGCCAGGCATTTTCGTGCATGCCTGTAATCCTAGTATTTTAGGAGGCTGAGGCAGGAGGATTGCATGTTTGAGCCCAGTCTGGACAACTAGAGACTAAGCAAGACCCAATCTCAAAATAAAGAATAAGGGCTGGAGATGTAGCTCTGTGGGAAGGCTCTGGGTTCAATTACCAGTAACACAGAAAGAAAAGAAAGAAAGCAGAGGTTGTCTAAAAGAGGAGACATACTATAAAATAGCATAGGTAAACTTTATTACCTTTTTGCATAATGAATTAGCAAGAAATAAATTTACAAATAGAATTTAAGTTAATTAACCTGAAACCAAACAAGCTACTTCTGAACACCTTCAAGAGAAGGTGGGCTGATCTGCCAACCAGGCAGGTTAGAGTGTTAGAGTGTTAGAGTGGTGCCTGAGGAAAATGAATGCCCAAAGACTTCCCAGTCACTGTGGACCTCAGATTCAGACATTGGTACTGATGAGAAACTGCTGGGGCGGGGATACCAGCAGCAGGAGTCCACATGGGCCTCAGGCTAGATGAGGATTAAAGGAAGGCCGTTTCTTCTCTGGGAACACAGCATGACAACTAAGTAAGTGCAGAGAACTGAGATCCAAGACTCGACAAATGAGCAAGGAGAACCCCGAGAAGGAAGGAAACCCGACTAATAAGTACTTGAAAGACTCTTACTTATATAATATTTACCAAGTATCAATAATGAATAGGTGGGACAGCATGGGGTAGGAAATTATGAATGAGTTACAGAAATAACCAGAGATGAAGGCTGTTTGACAACAGCTGTAAATTGGCAATAACATTTGGAGCCTATCATCAATAACAAAATAGACATTTAAAGGAAATGCAATTTTAAACAAAGTTGCAGTTTAAAATTTCAAGTTCTGTCAAATACTTGACGACTTAGAGTTATGCAAATAGAAAAACCAAGGAATTCTTAACTATCTTAAAAATTATTTTACATCGACTCCAAATAAAGCAGCAAATCAGTACCACTGACTCATTTAGCTTCTATCCACTATCACCTAGAATCTTATTTTCATCTGTTTGGTCTCTACTATATCACAGCCTAGAACAGTCCCTGGCTTACTAAACATAGCTTGAATGAAAGAGAAAATATTTGACTATTAAATCATAAGTCTGATGACAAGTGCAGGTACTCCTATAAGCTGAATCTTTTACCCTCAAATTTCATGCATTAGAATCTTTAGGAAAGAAGGGAAAGGAAAAATTATGAGAAAAGGAAACAATGGAAACAAAGCCTTTGTAAATAGGGAAGGGTGGAGGGAGTGAAGGGTGCACAGGGAATGGGGAAAAAATAAGAACCGAGATATATCACGTACAGGAACAAGCACCCAATGATAAATGTAAAGGTATTGTATACCTAAAATGTACCAATAAAAGAATTTAAGCAAAAAAAAAAAAAAAAAAAAAAAAGAATGTGACTAACTTTGGATCTAGGGCCTTTAAAGGGGAAATTAAGTTAAAATTATGATATCAGAGTACCTGAATGCAATATGACTGGTGTTGTCACAAGAAAAGGAAATTAGGAGACTGACAGGTGCAGAGAAAAGATCACATAAAGACATAGAAAAGACAATCATTTCAAGCCATTCAGAGGGGCCTGAGAAGAAATTAAATTTACCGATGTCTTGATCTAAGACTTCCATCCCCCAGAACTGGTAGAAAATAAATTTCTATTGTTTAAGACACCCACCATGTAGTACTTTGTTATAACAGCCTTAACAGACTAATACAGGCATTTAAATAATATTTTGATTAATAGAATGAATAAATAAATGCAAAGAATGTCAGAAAAATCGTAAATTTTGATAAATGTTAGATTTGATCATGTAGCAAAACTAGCTATGATCAGGAAACATAATTTGTTTACTTTTTAATGGTGAATTAAAAGCATTGGTTTTATCTCTGCCATGGTATTAAAGTACCATTTGTCAAACTTTGCTAAACTTTGTAACCTTGAAATAATCCATCAATGATCATATAAACTGAGTATAAAATATGTTAATCACTTAATTCAGAAATAGTCATTATCCCAAACAGAAGCAAAGACTATGATATGGACTACATAAGTCAAGGATTGTAGGATTCTAGGCTACATAGACTCCTAAGAAGAAATCAAGTGTGTAATTATTTAATTTTTGTAAGAAATCTGATCTCTCCAATTACATGTAACTAAACAAAATGTTGGAAGAATGGAAAGCTGGAATATTAAACTACAGTAAGTATACAGTGTAGGAGTATTTATACTTTTTTGGTGAAAAAAATCTTTTGGTGGTTTTATATCCCATAATGATGCAATGATAAAATATTAATGATTACATAAACATTTAATAAATGCTTTATTTTGAAAAAGACAAAACTTGTTCAACATTATGGTCTTGTGCTTAGAAAATTTTCCAGATAAAAGCTATGAGTAATTCCAAATTACATGCAGAGTAATGTTTTTCAAGGTTTGTAAACTTTAAAGGCAAACAAGAGTCAAATCCCACAGCAACAGAATTCACACTGAAGGGCACTGATTACTGGGGAAGTATGAGAATCAAATGAAGCCAAAGGGTATTATTTAATTGTCACAGACCTAAAATCTGTTATTAATCTTGTTAAAAGAATTTGAGCCTAGCATTAGAATTACCTTAGATTATATCCCATGGATGTACTAGACAGCAAATCTATACATAGAATGATGTGCTCATTTGGAAGACTGTGGGCTAACCACATCTAAAAAGAACAATTAAATTTGAGGCAGTAATCTTAGAACATAAAGTTACTAGGACTTTTGTGCAATGTCAATAAAGGCTTTTCTTAACCAAAGGAAAGAAAGAGAAATAATGAAAATATTTTATTTTCCTCGTTACAAGTATATAATAAAATTATAATTGCCTACTGAAAGCTAAAGCAATGTAACAAAATTATTTGACCTAAATATCTTCATACAGAGTTGACTACCACTGACTTTTTGAGAAATAGTTAGCCAAGTACAGTGTTACACACCTATTATGCCAGCTACTTGGGAGGCTGAGGCCAGAGAACAGCAAGTTCAAGGCCAGCCTGGGCAACTTAGTAAGACCTTTCTTAAAATAAAAATCATAAAAGGCCTGGGGATATAGTTCAGTGGTAGAGTGGTTGCCTAACATGCACAAGCTCCTGCCTGGGTTTAATACCCAGCACTGAAGAGAAAGGGTGAGGGGAGGGAGAGAAAGAGAGAATGACTTCATTGCTTTAAATTAATTAATTAAAAAAATCAACATGGAAATGGTGTTTGGTAGAAAAGCTCATCTTTGAGTTTTCAAGCTGGGAAGTTCAAATAAGTATATATAATATCTATGATTCTAGATATATTATATTGTGAACCTCAAGAACTTTGGTGCATAAATCACTATAATAGTAGCCGAATGACTAGTGACCTGGGAAATTTCTTGGTTGTGTTATTGTTTCCAAAATCAGTTGAAACTAATTGTTCACACATCAGGATATCCTTGATATAGATAACACCATGGCAGCCAAATGAATATGTCATCATCTGCTTTTATTATCTGGATACTAGTTCTCTCAATTTAAGTAATAGGATTAAATCACGAATCTGTCGGTTTCCAAATCTATATCTAAAACTTCACCTCTAGACAGACATATAATTAACAAATTTCTTGTCTTTTCTACTTCTGAAGCACAACTCAAAAGTATATCAACCTTATATGTTCAAAACTGAGTTAATTATCTTGTCCCAAATTGATTATTAGCTAATAGCACACACAACTATCAAGCAGGACACAATAGAAATCAGAATTCAACCCAACTCCTTTCTCTCCTCACTCTACCTGTCCAATAAATCACATTGCAAATTTCAGTATATTAATATTTATATGAAGTGCCTTTTTATCTACAATCTTATTACCAATGTCCAACATTGAGTTCTGATTACTTACCTCACATTTAATAATATCTCTTAAATTATATCTTTGTAGAATAACGTCAAAGACTTTCAGAGAGCTCCAGAGTCTTCTATGATCAGATTTCACCAACCTATCTCTTCTCATTCCTACACTTTCCTGACTCTATCCCTATGTGATTTATTTTCCTTGCTTTCCATGCTGTTTCTTTCTTCTGCATCATTGATAACATTGTCCATGGAAATCCCTGCCCCACTCCCCCACACACATACACATAATTAATACCTGCTTAGAGGCTAAAGCTTGGTGCACTTGTGTCTTCTGTAATTCCTCCCAGACTCATTCGCATAGACACACCCATCACTCTCAACCTGAGTCTCACTCTCTCTGGATTTTCCTATTAACATCTGTTTTCTCCTTCACTAATAAAAACAGAATCTTGAAAAGAGGAGCTACAACTTATTTACTTCAGTTTGTCTTTAACTACTAGGGGTCCTATGATCCAATCACCATCCAAATACATGAGGCTTTTGGGGAACATCCCAGATCTAAATGATAACACATTGCAATGGATGAGATCTTAGTTTCTTCCTTATTTCTCTATTAAAGATTCAATTTTTTTTTCTCTAAACTTTATGGGAATCTGCCTAGACACAGCCATTTGGGCCTGTTTGAACCTGACTAAAAATTACTGCATGTTCTCTCATATGTGGAAGCTAAAAACTTTATTTGAGTGTATTATAACGATTACTAGAGGTCTGGAAAGGTGGAGGCAGAGATTGGATTTGATTAGTGTCCATTGCGTACGTATGTTAAAATATCACATTGAATCCCATTAATATGTACAGTTATATGTTAATCAAAAACATAAAAATAATTTTTGAAAAATTCAGCAAATAGTATATTGTATCTTAACTTTCATACCGATAAAAATTACTAGTGTAGATGGTAACCCAAAACTGTTCTGGTAAATAGAGCTCAATAGTCATTCCAATTAATTTTGGAGTTTCATTTTTTTTCTAACCCATAGAATCTCATGATTTAAGAAATGAGGTACTTAGTGATTAAAGAATTATTCATTTTCAGAGGAAGAAAATACTGTATTTTTCTCAGTTTTAAATTTTTTGTTTTAGTCTTCTTTGAGGATGGTAAACACTGAGAAAATATTCTTATCCAGATTTTGCCAAAATTAATAAGTATAAAAGAAATTAAATAATATTTTCCATGTCTTATGTATGCTTATAGAACTTAGTACTTCTGATGTCACAATTGATACTGTATGAATATTTCAAAACACTGTGTCCCGGAAGTTCTCTGCAGAAATTCAGTTATTACTTTTTCAGAAATCAGAACACCTTCCGGGCTATGCAGCATTACATAGAATGATGTCTGGGGAGGAAGTGAAAAATTTATTAAAAATGTTGATAAGGTGGCATCTTAGGTGTGAGTCAAGGGCAAATTTACTCTGTATCTGAAATACTTCAATCAGGTTGGCAGCATATTCCCTAAGAATCCAATCTGCTCATATCTTGGGTGCTTGTTCTGCTTGCCAAATAATTATTACCCATATTTTCTATCTTTCCAAACAAATAACATGCCAATAAAACAGTCTAATTGAGTCTACAGGGAAAACATTTTATCTACAAGAAACTTTATGTAATGTATAATTTAAACCAAAGAACATAGTTTCATAACAATCTAGCAGGTATTAGGAAAGAGTTTTAGAAGGTATCAACTCAAAATAATTGTAACAAAAATAGACTGCTTCCTGGTATAAAAGATAGACTATTTCATTGTAAAATTGACTTTTTAAAATCCCCATTTTGATAATGATTTGTTCATGATATAACAGCTATTCTGAGACTGCTATTTGTAGCCTTATCTCTGAGGCAGCAAGCTAACTGCTTCCATTATCTGTTACCACACTGCCACACTCTTACAGAGTTCATGAGAACAGAAGATAGAAAAGGATCTTGGTTGTAGTCTACTTCGTAGGGAACTGGCCTTTTTACAAACTTAAAAGAAATAAGTTTATAAATCCCTTGAAAAAGAGAAATTGCAGGTAGGAAAAGGTAAATCACCTTGTCGTGTGGACAATAATTTGCTGAGACTTACCTTTCCCTGAGGCTCTGGAACTCAGGTTGTTGTTAATGCTAATAGGGCTTCTAGACCTAGGGTGCTTCTCCTTTAGAAATGCAACTTCAAGCAACACAAAACTCCCTCTCCTTCCCTTTTTAACAAGCTGTGTAGTTACTAGAAGATGGCATAGTAAAGGTTGTAGCCAGGATATATGTCCTAGATACCACCTGTAGTAACTGTTCTACAACCACCACATAAAGTGGGACTTTTCAGGTCACGGCCCCAGTAGCTTATGGGAAGCTACCTGGTCTCTCTTTGCCCCTGTTCCCATCACAAAGAACTAGATTAGGGGATAGCACCTGATAGAAGACAAGCTTTTCCATGTACTGATTTGCGGCCTGTGCCTTGCTATGACATAGAATACCCATTCAGGAATCTGAACTGAAATATGGAAAGACCTAGAGAGTTTAGAGTAAGCACCAAACAGGCAGTTCTGTAAGGTGGTGCTGGAGCTAGCTCAGTGGTTCCACCACCTGCCTCGCAAGAACAAGGACCTGGGTTCAATCCTCCGGTACCACAAAAAAAAAAAAAACTTATTATGACAGATACAACAAGCTGTACACTATTTTATTTTTAACTGTGATTAAGAGTTCTGAGAACTTTCTAATTTCAGTAATTCTGTCTATGTTCTTATGCTACAATTTTTATCAGACAAGACACTGAATGAAAGACACTTAAAAAATCTTTGTCTACATTAATTTCAGAGAAAAAAGAAACAAGTGTCTATGAAGAAAAGCTAACCTCTACAAAATTACTTCTGGTTCTAAGTTTCTTCTCTTCAATATTTTCTCCATTTTGTTCCATTGTTTAAAAGGCTTTCATTTGTGGCATTCAAAGCTATTTGGAAACTAGCTTGAGGAGGTGGAAGACAAGGTTACAGTTGTGGATGAATTTCATGTGTCAGTAGTTCTGATCTTTGAATTAAAGTAGGTGCAATATAATCAAAGAGAAAGAAATATTTCTGGGACCATAGCAACGGGATTCTAATTCTAGTTCTGATACATGTGAACTGTAAATTGGGACAACTAACACAATTCTTTGGCCCTTATTTGTAAAATAATATAATTAGCCTAAAAAATTTTACAACTCCTATCTAAATTAAAATTCTATACATAAAAATAAGTTGATATCCAAAGTATTATTTTCCCTTGACAAGACAAAAATGATTTTGATGACACAGAACTACTGAAAGACAAAAACTACTAAAACTCAACCAAGAAGCAATAAACTGAATAGTTTTATGCATATGTACTAAACATATTACATGAGTAATTAACTATTTTCTGGTATAATTTATATCTAAAAGTCTCCCACAAGCCTCTATGCTCATAGGTAGGGCTCTTGAAAGATGACTGGATTACAGAAGCAGTAAAGCTGACTTGCTCTTGGGAGGTAGGGTCTTGTTGGAAGAGGGTCTGTACAGGTGTGGCCTGGAAGGGTATATCTCCTTCCCCAATTCCTCTTTTCTTTCTTTGCTTCCTGGCTGCCATGAGGTGAACAGCTCTTCTCTGCCCGGGCTTTTCACCATGTCTTCCTGCCTTGGAGCCAGCCAACAATGGAGTACAAATATGAGCCAGAATAAACCTCTCCTCCTTGAAATTGTGGATGTCAGGTATTATATCCTCCTGATGAGAAAGTGACTGAGACCTTTTTCAAAAAAGAAAATTCCAGACAGATGCTTTCATTGGAGAATTCTCACTGGTGATTTGAAAAATGAATGATATCAAGTCTATAGTACCACTACCAGTTCAATAAGAAATATCACCAAAAAGGGGGAGGAGGAATGTTAAAATGTAGTCTAACAAAATATGGTTAGTATATATATCATAAAACCTACAAAAATATAAATGAATGATTCATTGAACTGTACACTTGAAAGTGAATTTTACTACAGGTAAACATAAAACTAAATTTTTAAAATATAATAAAGAAAAAATTAATCATAGGTTACATTACTCATTCATCAATTAAGGAAACAATTATCTTTCCACTTTTGTTAATTGTGTCAAATCTGTGCATTACTGGAAACACTTTGAAGGATAGTGAATGTTCCCTGTCATAAACAAACTTACATGGTTACCAAGGGCACAAATATATAAGCCGTCACTCACAAGTGAGTAACCATTATATCACAGCTTTATTACAGAGTGTCATGGGAGAAGAGTTGAGGCAATCTTTAACTAATTCTGCTGTGGTTATGGCTGGAAAGGACATTAAAAGCTAAAGGCTAGACAAAGGAGTAGCTACACATTATGACAACATTCTAGGGAAGGGAGGGACTATCAGGAACTTGTATGAGCAACAAACCCTTTATTCCCTATCTCCACTTTCCTTGTTATCCAGATCTTTGAGAAAAAAAGTAGTCTATACTAGCATATTCTTTCCACTCTTACTCTTCAGTTGAAGGGAACCAAGTAATGCTTTCCCTTACATTTTCCTTTCACTGATATTGTTATAATGACCATTAGCTTCCTAACTTTCAATCTAACAAAACCTCTTAATTCTGATCTACTAGACAACTCTACTGGATTTGCACCTGCTGACCATTCTGTTTCCTTTAAAAGCTTTATTCTTTCATAGTCGATTGATTTGATCCTCATTCTCTTTCTATGACTTTGATCACTTCTTAAGCTCCATGGGAGCCATGAAACTGTGCCTGTACATCTTCAACTACAGAGTTGAAGTTCTCTGACATACATTGCTGCATTTGCTCCAAGATCCTACTTCCCACAGTTTGCTTTGGGTCAATAACTATGCAGCAAAAATACCAACTTAGGTCCATCACAGGAAAACCAGTTTTTATATCATGGTAAACAGGGCACTTGATAAGCACTTTCAAATGAACAAAATTCTTGTAGTCAGATTAATTTGGTCAATGTTTCCTAAACTGTGATTCAGTGAGTATATATTCCAAATCGTGATACATTTAGTTCTGCTATAACATGACATACGTGTTCCTTAATAAGCCATGTACTATGAAAAAAATCATTCAAAACTGAAAAAAAATAAGAAGACTATATAGAAAAAATGATGTTAGGCACACAATTACAAAAATTTCAGCCCAGTGTGGTGGTGCTCGCCTATTATCCCAGCACTCTGGAGCTTGAAGCAGGGGATTGCCATGAGTTCAGGGCCAGCTTGGGCTACGTAGTAAGCTCAAGGCCAGCTTGAACTGCATAGGGAGACCCTGTCCCAATAATAAAATTTCATCTGTGACTTATGGTTCATATCTAGATGTCCTCCCAAAGCCTTTTATGCTCAGATGCAAGGCTTTTAAAAAGTGACAGAATCATGGGGATGCTACAGCAAAATGAGATCTTAGGAGGCAGAGCCTGGTCAGAAAGACTGTGACCTGGTCAGGGGTGTTAGTGTATCTCCCTCTGCATGTCTTCCTTCCCTTTCTACTTCATTTTTGCCAGGAAGTGAGCAGCTTTCCTCTGAGCCACAGCCTTCTTCCATATCACTTCTGCCCTGAAGCCTGCCAACCACAGACTGAAACTCATAAAAAATGTGAACCAAAATAAATCTCTCTTCCTTAAATTGTGAGTGCCGGGTATTGTGACTCAATAAGGAGAAAGTGACTAAGACAATGATGCATTACAAAAAGGAAGTAAAATGGTTACAATAGCACATTTTTACACATGCATAAATCTACAAAAAATATAGACTTTAAAAAGGAGAAAGACTCAGAAATGTTGCAGTTTGGGAGTTGTGATGAAGTGACAAAGGAAAGATTACCTGAATATTCAGAGGAAGTTGAGATGACTGTGCCTCACAGTGTAGCCAGTGAAACTGAGTTGAGGTAGCTGACAAAAGTTTGGGGGTTTGTTTTGTTTTCTCATGTCTTAGTTCAACTAGGTACAATTTGACATATTCACCTATTGATTCTCTGCACAGAATTATGCAAAACAAATCCAAAATTTGCTTAATGTTCAAAATGTTCCCTGATACATAGCAATTAACTTTGGAAAAAATTTACATTTCAGAACAAACATTATATAGTAGAACTGAGTGTAACTGGAAAAATATAATGGGTAAAGAAACATCCTATATTCTAATAAGTTTAGAAAGTAAGTGGGTTAAGCAAATTTTTTTATAGCATGACATTTCTGCAATCATATATGTCAATGTGATCTCTGAAACTTCCAGAGAAACATGAATTTGTAATATTCTCCAAAATGACTCTGGAATCTTTTCTCTTCTTTTTTGAGGTGAAAAAACTATTAACGCTCCTTAAAAATAGTGCTCCGTGTATCATAGTTGATAAAAAGTTCTCTCTAGGAAGGTTTTCTTTATTCATTATTATTAGTATATGTTAGCAGTACATAATATTTACATTCATTGTAGGAAGTTGGTACATGTACATAACACATCTTTATTAACTTTTTTTATCCCCTTTCCCTCTCCTCCTTTTATCCCTTGGTCCCCTTCCCATTTGAGAAAGATCCCCCTGTTTCCTATTATCTTTCTTTTATTTTGCTCTTTATTTATATTTTGGATTTCTCATATAAGAGAAATCATGTGATATTTAAGTTTATGCATCTCATTTAGTTCACTTAACATTATGATCACGAAGTTTTCATATTAATGTTATAAAAGAGAAGACAAAGATTTTTCTTAAAACAGAAATGTTATGATACAATTTTATGTAAATTTTTAAATCTATAATACAGGGCCAGGGATTTAGCTCAGTTGTTTCACTGCCTGCTGCACAAGCGCAAGGACCCGAGTTCGATCCCCAGTACCAAAAAAAAAAAAGTCTATAATACATTTTCAAAAATATCAGCAATGTGTCTAATATTGCTGGTTGTATTTCTTTTAGTTTACAGAGAAATAAATCACAGATGACAAATAAGATATCTCCCTGGAAATCATCTTTTCAGTATTATTGAACACACAATCAGGTGTTATAAATCTATATTCAATAATGTGAGATTTTATGTTTGTGATTTTCTAAGATTTGAATGTGATCCAAATGTCTATAAATAAAATCCTTTACTGTGAAAAGAGAAAAAAGAATCATTAACTTTTTACTCTATTAATTTATCTATTAATGTTTCTAAATTTACATTTTTCTTTTATTCAAATTTTCAAAGAATTCTTTTTGTTCTATTTTTTATATGTGAGGCTTATATATGATTTACACTACATATGGAATAGTTAATCATTTGTAATGACCAGACTGGCATACATGGATCTAGTCTTTTTCTCTAGTGAAAAACAATGAATGGAAAATAATATTAGTGAAAATGCTAGATCAAGGTTCACTGAAAGTTCTCTCCTCAATTACAGCAACTATACCACTTGAAAAATTTGTCAGAATTAACATTTTCAGTACTCCAAAAAGTGGCCAAGGCTGCAAGCAATCCAGGAAGAATTTATTCCAGGGAATGGCTGGATTGCAGTAAGAAGTACTGTGAATTTTAACTGACTTACTCTCATGCCCCACTCACAAGTAGCCTGGCAGACCAACAGTCTGTGAAAAAGCTAAAAGGCAGTCACCATACAGGAAATGGAGCAGAATGGCTGGAAACTCCTTTGACGCCCATCTCCATTACCAGAAAGGCTCCATCACTCACCTGTTGGTTCCCTGAAAAAGAAACTTGGAGGTTTCTTATTTGACCTGACTCAGAATTTACTCGCTGAGACCTTTCTCTTCCCCAAGGACATTTTTTGAAAATGACCAGAAGCAATTTTAACATCTGGCTGCCTGGAGACAGTGGATAAAGCTTTGGAAAAATAATCATTATCCAAAAAGGCTTAAAACGAAAGTTAGGGAACAGGAACATATATGAATTAGGAGTTTTAAAAGCTCATATTCTTTGGGAATCTAGAAAGCTTTGCATATGTGTGGGGCTCTCTGTAGCTCAAGAAACATAAGAAAACCTGACCCTCTCATCTCTGGCTGACTTCAGAGCTCTATGCAAGCAGAAAATAATGGGAAGTTAGATTTGCCAAATGCCTGGCTGAGTACTGCAGGCTTAGCCCAATATGCACAGAGCTTCTCAGCAAACAACGTGATGCCTATTGGTTCTATTAGCCTAAGCAAATTTCTGTCCAATCACTGGCCAAGCAATAAGCTAATAGCTCACAGAGTAGAGACTTCTGCTGGCACAAAACGCAGGATATAAGTATCACAAGATTCTCAGAAAAGTCACTACACAAGCAACAACAATAACAAACAGCAACAACTAACCCTGAGTAAGACTGGAATCTGATTTTCAGAATTTCTGACTTATATTATTAAGATTTCCAGTTTTAAATAATGAAAGAGCAGCATGAAAATGAATAAGAAAATATGGCCATTGTAGTGAGCAGGCTGTACTTTGCTGTAAGTTACTCCATGCTAAATAGAATAGTACCTTTCTGGCTATGCTTTTCATTGAATGACTCCATTTTATAAAAGAGCAACTTTTTCTATTTTGAGTCCAAATGTGGAAGCAGAATGACTTGGTAACTTATATGTACAAATAGATAACCACCAGATATTGGACACACCAAATTTATCGACAAAACAACTCCCAGCTATGTAGAGTACAACCATAAATTACAAACTAATAAATAAGTTAATCTTGCTAATAAAAAATTGTCATCTGTAAACTTATCAGATTAAAACAAGGAGACATGGATACATGACCTCTTGAAATTACATCAGGAAAAAAAAACAAGCCAGTGAGTTTATCAGACATACCACAGACCAACAAATGAAGCAACCTCCTTACCTGGATCATGAAAAGGAGGGACACCTAACATGGGGTTGTGGAGGTGCTACACTCATGAGACCAGCTGGTTTCATGATTAAAATCATAATAGTATCATGAGGTTGATAGGCCAGGAGCTCAGAGTCTATCTCAGCTTTAGCTCAGTTTTTTTCCCTGCTGGTCAAAGCCCACTTAACTTACTGCCTGTTCCAGACATTGAACCAACTCTGCATTCAGCAACAAGCTCCATGCCTCCTGTGCCTTGGTTTTCAGTTCTTTCATTTCACATCCTACAGCTACTGTTAACCCTTTCTAAGCCATTCTGTAATCTATATATGGTTGTGTGTGGTGTGTGTCATGAGTATTATAGATATTAGACAGAACTTTGGAATAAAAGAATCTATGATTGCCCAGCTCATTGGCTACCAAGTGAACGCTGGGTACTTGGACTGATTAGGCTGACACAATTGATATAGCTCATGAATATACTGTTATTAAGTAAATTCTGACATTGTAGAAAGACACAAATGTGCCTGGACTATGCTACTGGCATAGTTCACTCATGACAATCATATATAAGAGACAAATAAAGTAGTCAATAAAAAATTATTCCTGGGAAAATCTAGACATTGGATTTAATACATAAAGACTTTAGGGGCCGGGGATTTAGCTCAGTGGTTCCAGCACCTACCTCACAAGTGCAAGGTCCTGAATTCAATCCCCTGTAACAAAAAAAAAAAGACTTTAACTTATAAACATGGCAGGGGGTATCACAATCCCCAAATTGAAACTATAATACAAAGCCACTGTGATAAAAACAGCATGGTACTGGCAAAGAAATAGACCTGAGGATCTGTGGAATAGACTAGAAGATACAGAAAATACTCCAGACATACTCAGCCACCTCATTTTTGACAAAGGAGCCAACCATCCTTACTGGAGGAAAGATAGACTCTTTAATAAATGGTGTTGGAAAAAATGGATTTCAACCTGCCAAAAATTAAAACTAAACCCATATCTATCACCATGCACTAAACTAAGATCAAAGATAATTAAAGATCAAAATATTAAAACAAAACACTAAACTTGCTAGAAGATAAGTTAGGTAGAGCTCTTGAAGACATTGGCATAGGAAAAGACTTTATGAACAAAACCTCAGTAGCACAGGAACTAGCACAAAGAATCAAAAACTGGGATCTCATCTTATTAAAAAGCTTCTGCACTGCAAGAGAAACCACCAACAGAGCTAAAAGATAATATACAATAGGGGAAAAATTTTTACCAGATGTACCTCAGACAAAGTACTATTATCTAGAATATATAAAAAACTTTAAAAAATCAGACCCCCCCCCCAAATTTAAAGACCCAATTCAAAACGGGCATCTGAAATGAACAGACATTTCTCAGACAAAGAAGCAAAAGCAGCAAATAAACATATGAGAAAGTGTTCAACATCACTGGTCATTTGAGAGATGCAGATGAAAACAACACTGAGATTCCACCTCACCCCAGAAAGAATGGCTGCCATCAGGAAATCAACCAATAACGAATGTTTGCGGTGTTGTGGGGAGAAAGAACCCTTCTCCATTGTTGGTGGGAGTGCAGACTGGTGCAACCACTGTGGAAATAAGTATGGAGATACCTCAAAGAACTAGGACTAGAGGTCCCATTTGACCCAGCTATCCCCCTGCTGGGTATCTTCAGCAAAGAACTAGAAGAATCATACCACAGTGATATATCTGCACCCATTTTTATAGTGTCACAGTTTGTAATAGGTAAAGCTTGGAAACAGCTCAAGTGCCCATCAACTGGAAACTGGATAAAGAAGATGTGAGGTTTTTTTATAAAATGGAGTACTACTTAGCCATAAAGCATGAGAAACTAGAGACATTTATAGCTAAATGGATGCACACTGAGGGCATACTCTTAAGTGAAATAAATAGGACACATGTGTAAATACAGAATAATTTCTCTGGTGTGAGAAATTGAAAGTGTAAATAAGGATTAAAATTATTAAAATGAATAATTGATAATGTGAAAGAGGAAGAAAAGGTGCAAAGGGGTAGGGGGAGTGGGAGGGGAAGAAGAAAGGAAAGAAGGGAAAGGAAAATTTATGAGAAAAGGAAAAAATGGAAACAAAGTCTTTGTAACTAGGAAAGGGTGGAGGGGGTGAAGGGAGAGCAGGGAATAGGAAAAAAATAAGAACCAAGATGCATCATGTAAAGGTACAAGTTCCCAATGATAAATGTAAATGTACTGTATACCTAAAATGTATCAATAAAAGAATTTAAGGAAAAAAGTTATAAACATCTTTAAAGGATCAGTGAAAACTATACCTAAAGAAATAAAGGAAAGTAGCTAGGCCTGGTGGCACATACTTGTAACCCCAGTACTTGGGAGGCTAAGGAGGAGGATCACAAGGTCCAGGCCAATCTGGGCTACATAGTGAGTTCAAAGCTAGCCTAAACTATATAGTGAGATCCTGTCTCAAAAAACCACATACAACAAACAACCAAAACACAAATGGAAAATAAAAAAGGAAAGTATGAGAACAATGTCTGATAAAATAGAGCATAGCAGTAAAAAAATATAAACCTTCATGACCTTGGGTTAGGTAATACTTTTATATGAGCTCAGAAACACTTCCAACAAAATGGTAAATTGAACAGCAGAGGAATTTCTGAGACAGATGGACAAGTCAAAGGTATCCTGAATTTTAAGCCTGAACAAATAGGACTACTGTGCCACTGAGTAAAGAGCAGAAAGATAAGAGCTGATTCAGGAAGATGATTCAGAGTTGACTATCTGATGCTTAAACCATTTAATTTAATTTAATTTCTTCTCCATTTGTCATTGATTAGATAATTCACTATTGGGGTAAATCCAAAACAGGAAAGAAAGGATCCGTATGTAATTCAGCTTGCTGCTTGTCAATGACTCCAATAAAAAGTCTGAATGTCAGAGTACAAAATGCTAGCTGGGGTTGAGGATTTAGCTCACTGGTTCTGGCACCTGCCTCACAAGTGCAAGGTCCCAAGTTTGATCCCTGGTACCAAAAAAAAAAAAAAAAAAAAAGAAACACTAACTGCTACAATAAATAAATACCATTATCTTAGTAGTTTAAGGTAGTTTGTTGCTTGCTTATATCAAATTTAATGTAATCAGTGGTCTGGAGAATGGAAGGAGTTGGAGGTGAGTTCTGCTTTGTCCAGTCCTTTAAAAAGACAGGCATCTCCCATGATATGATTCTACAATCTATAACAGGAGTCTTCCAAGACACCCCAGTCATCTTCCTGACATAAGGGAAAAGGTATGGAATTCAGAGGAAAATGACAAACACACCTCACTTCTGTCCATACTTCATTAGCAAGAATTTGGTCATAATGTTCCAGTCAATTTCAGAAATGGATGGAAGATGTTATTTTAACTCAATCTTTGTCAAAAAGAAAAAAAAAAAAAGGAAACTAGATAAAGTCCTTACCAGAGTAGCTGTGGATTCCAAATTAAACTTGAATAATACTTCCTTATTTTATACTCTATGAGCAATTCCCACAAACTATTAACAACTAAAGCCCAAAATAATCACTGCAAGAAAATGACAATATACAAAATGTCATAACCTGGATTTAATTAATGTGAAAACTAACTTTGCTGCAATCTTTCAAAGCTAACTTAAGCAAAATATGTATAACTTCAATTATAAACTTTCTTCTACTAGTCTTTGCTTGAGGAAGTAAAGCTGCCAAAGCAGTTTTGGTTTTAATTTATAAAGCTTTCAACTATAGAAGTAACAACAAGAGCAAAACAGAATGTTGTCTTAAAATTTAAAACAGGATTTTGTTCCACTATTAATTTTTTTCTGAGTTCAGAGTAAATATGGTTATATGAACGCCATATGGATTTAAATATTATGAATGAAAAAATGTTTCCAACTATGACAAAAATAGAGAAATATCAGCTATTAGTACATAAGAAATAAATCCTTTCTTGAGCCCCTTGCTAAATTATAATTATAAATCTTTCATCCATAGCATGTCTACCTATGTTATTAAATATTCTCCCTGTTTTAGGGTTTTTAAATAACTGCCTGAGATCTTAATTCAAAAAAATTAAAGAGATAAATTCATTATTTTGGACATAAAGGTAGTGTAGTTATTATAGGATGATAGGACTGTGTGTTTTCTATTTCACTTTACACACACACACACACACACACACACACACACACACTGCTCTTTTAAGCATGAATAAGCCTGACTGCTTCATGACTTCTTGTGATATCACAAAATGTCCTCTAAGGATCCAGTTGTTTTCTTTGAAAACTTGAAAAGGGAAATCCAGTGTCTCACATTCTGTTTGTTCCAGGTTCCACAAGCTTCTGCTACAGAATCAGTATTTCCCTGCAGTCAGTATCATGATCATGATTGCTGTCTCACAGACTTCCACTGCACTTGGATTGGTCAGAAGGAAGCAGAGGAGGAGCCATTCTGAACATGTTTTTCTCCTCCACATTCAAAATCAGCAGCCGGCACTCTCAGCTCCTCACACTCAAAGCACTGCTTAGGCTGGGAACTGCCACTTCTGAGAGGCAGCCAGTATGGGCATGTGCACACAGATTTGGCTCCCAGGAACCTGAACGCATACAGCTAAAGTCAAAGCAGAAGTGCGAACAAAAGCAAACAGCAGGCTCTTTCGAGAATAAGCATTTTAAAGCCTAAAGAAGTTCAAAGTTTCGATCACAGCCGTACCTAAAAGAGACTAAAAACTCCATTTCAAGGTCTGACGCTGTAACTGTTCTCACAGCAGCCATGCCAATTACAGCCTCATAACTTTCAGTCAGATAAAGGCTGGGAGGAAATAACAGAGATTCGTTAACCCAGGACAGTAAATCAGTTCAAGGGGATTTGAATCCACTTGCTGCCTGATGATGAACTCCACCCACCACCACGGGATGCACACTTCACTTCACTTCTGGAACCGCAGCAACTACGGACTGCACAGCAACGCCAGTGAGGCCATGGGGAAAGGCTACTCTGACGGAGGGTGCTATGAGCAACTTTTTGTCTCCCCAGAGGTGTTTGTGACTCTGGGTGTCATAAGCTTGCTGGAGAATATTCTGGTGATCGTGGCAATAGCTAAGAACAAGAATCTGCACTCCCCCATGTACTTTTTCATCTGTAGCCTGGCTGTGGCAGATATGCTGGTGAGTGTCTCGAATGGATCAGAAACCATTGTCATCACCCTCTTAAACAGTACAGATACAGACGCACAGAGCTTCACGGTGAACATTGATAATGTCATTGACTCGGTGATCTGTAGCTCCTTGCTTGCATCTATTTGCAGCCTGCTTTCCATTGCAGTGGACAGGTACTTTACTATCTTTTATGCTCTCCAGTACCATAACATCATGACGGTTAAGCGGGTTGGGATCATCATAAGTTGTATCTGGGCAGCTTGTACAGTTTCAGGCATTCTCTTCATCATTTACTCAGATAGTAGTGTTGTCATCATCTGTCTCATCACCATGTTCTTCACTATGCTCGCTCTCATGGCCTCTCTCTATGTCCACATGTTCCTGATGGCCAGACTTCACATTAAGAGGATTGCTGTCCTCCCAGGCACCGGTACCATCCGCCAAGGTGCTAACATGAAGGGTGCAATTACCTTGACCATACTGATTGGTGTTTTTGTTGTCTGCTGGGCCCCATTCTTTCTCCACTTAATATTCTACATTTCTTGTCCCCAAAATCCATACTGTGTGTGCTTCATGTCTCACTTTAACTTGTATCTCATACTGATCATGTGCAATTCGATCATCGATCCTCTCATTTATGCACTTCGGAGTCAAGAACTGAGGAAAACCTTCAAAGAGATCATCTGTTGCTATCCCTTGGGAGGCCTCTGTGACTTGTCTAGCAGATATTAAATGGAGTCAGAGAACACATTATAAACTTGCAAGAGACTTTTTCATTCTTGTACAACCTAAACGGTGTACTTCAGCAATTGTCATGTCTTCAGTGTAGTGCTTTGGTTAAAAATATCTATTGTATAAATTTAAGGTTATGATTTTTGATGTAAAAAATGTCCAGTCTCAGTATTATTTAAATGTCATGCTACTTTTCATTGTGGAATGTTAATGTGTATTATAGGTCACAGATACTTTAGAATTACAAAAATAGAGATATCTTTATTAAAAGCTTAACCATGTCTCTCCTGTTATTCATCAGAATTTGACACTGTGTTCTGGTAATAGAGAAATCAGAGCTTCATTAAATGTATTCTCATAAATGTTTTACTATATTATACTACCCAATACTGAAATGTAGAGGTTTGAGTCTAACATTTAAGGGGAAATATTTTGAAGAATATATACCTATTCATTAAATAAATCAGTACCATGAGTGAAATTTCAAATAACTTAGTAAAAGCTTGTCCTTCTCCCTGTGCAGAAGGAGAAATGAAGCTACTCTTGAGAGAAAACAGCTATCGGGAAATAAGTGATATTCTCTGTCAGAAAACTTTCATGTTTCTCAGAGACAGAAAGATTTATTTGCCCAAGTAAACAGCCTCATACTGCAGTTTGGGGAGGAAACAGCAGCTTACAGAAATCAAAGTGTTCTGGAAAACCTAAACTGTCATGTGAAGCTGAATTTCCTGATACAAAACTATCCACATCCAAGAATGATAAAATAAAGAATGGAGACTTTCTGCCACCTTCAACTAGGGACTTAGTGTCTGCTGAAATGTCTAGGAAAGTTACTATTCCATTTAGAGGTCCACCATTGTATCTTAACTATACAATTGATGATGAATTCTTTTACGTTTCTTATGGAGGTGACTTGCTGTTTACTTATTGTTTATTTCTTGAACCGAAGGATAAGTGCTGACCATTAAAGATTTTAACTTTCCAAATCAAATCCATAGCACAAGCATTTTCAGGCAATATTCATAAATACCTAAATGAGGGTACCTGTGATACTGGGACATTGTGAGTAGGAAATGAAGGCACTGACTGAATCTCAAAAGATGTCATGAACTAAACTAGCCTTCCACAGTCACATCTGGGAGAATAAATTCTTGTTTTGGTCCAAAATAATCCCACATTTTTGGCCACTGAGCAAAAAAAGCTGTGCTTTGTAGCCTGTGTGTACTATAAAATAAAGAGAAGAATATATTAGGCTGAAGATTAGCAGAAAACTATCTTATGATTGAATTTGTAAGGTCTTTATATGCTTGTGAGGTAGAGATCATGTACAAAGGTACATCTTCATTCAGATCTAAATGGTTTGCACATTACTTATAAAACCTGAGAAACACTTATCATCTGTATGGAAACATTGCCTCAAAATGTAATGGTGAAGTCATTACATTTGCAAATGAAACATGATACTGAAGTAGAATTGTAATCTCACTGATATGTCCATTTTAATGCAAAAATAAATGTGAGCTTTAAAATATAGACTAATGGGCCAGGGATTTAGCCCAGTGGTTCCGTCGCCTGCCTCGCAAGTGCAAGGACCCGAGTTCAATCCCCAGTACCAAAAAAAAGAATAAAATAAAATAAAATATAGACTACTATAACCCTCATAGCCTGCTATAGCTTGGATCTGAGTGTGCAGAGGCCCACAAGGTAAAGGCTTATTCCACAGGATGACACTACTGGGTAGTGGTGGAGCCTTGAAGAGGTGGGGCCGAATGGGAAGTCTTCAGGTCATTGAAGGTGTGGGACCCCAGCCCCTTCCTCTTTCTCTCCATTGTTCCCTGGCTATGAGGAGAGCCACAAACTTCTGCCATGATGTGCTGCCTGGCCACTGACCCAAACCAATGGAGCCAACTGATCATGGACTGAAACTTCTTAAAACTATGAGCCAAATAAATCCTTCTCTCTTTATAAGTTAACTATCCAAGTATTTATTAGAGTGAATGGAAGATCCTAACACAGTAGTACACAGATGGTATGTTTTCTATTGTTGCTATGCCTGTTCATTCATTCACATAATGATTCTGAGAAATCCTGGACACTGAAGACACTGAAAAAAGATTTGCAAGCATGGCATGTCTCCTGTAGTGGCTGTCCCTTCATTAGATTCTATTTCTCCTTTGTGTGTCATCTCAGATGCTCAATAAAAAATCCCAACTTTATTTTTATATTAACACTTTCTTCTGGACAAGTTTATAGTGTACAATGGCTATGAACAACCACCAGGCTCCCCTAGATGCTCATGGCATAATTTTGGACTTCAGCGTCTTTTGGACTTCAGGGTCTTTTGATGTTGAGACTCTTATTCACTTGTCTGATTCACCAAAACTTCCCCAATTATATCATTTTCCATTACTCCAGTAAAATATTTAAGTTCACCCAGAAGTAAAGTACTTAACCAAGGCATCCCTGACCTTCATTCTATGTCCATTAAAATTTGGAGCCTTTCTAGCTCTAACTGAATGTCTATTGGTTTAATCAGGATGATGTTATGGTTGAAACTCTAGGCAGAAACCAATGTATACAGTATCAGAGCTGGGAAGTGTAGAGGAGAGTGGAGTTGGAGATTTGGAGGAAAAAGAGATTTGAAATACACACAACGAAGGCATCATAGGACACTGACCACTACAGCAGATGCAGAAGAGGTGGTTGTTCCAGGTAGAGAACTTTAAATATATATTGTAGAACTCCATGAGGATTTTCACCATAAGAGAAGATTATATTTCTACTCCCTTCAGCCTACATCTAACAGGAGCATGTCATTGAGATAAGGCCTACAAAGGTATCCAACCGCTATATGTAGATTCCAGACTGGCTCTCAGATCCTGGCCAGTTCAATACTGCAGTCTCATTTTTCCCACTATTTTATTTCTATAAATTATACCTCCACTATTTTTGTGTAGGCTCCTTTGAGAATAGGGAGTCATGTGTTCTTGTTTATATTCCCACAGGATCTAGCATATTTGACATAAAAGAGATATTAAAGCATGTCTAATACAAATATAAATATAATATTTTTTATTTCTGAAAATGGTTTCCAAGATAGTCTCACTTTGGATATTCTTGATTCTATAGCTATTTCAGTGGTTATGAATGAACTTTCTTCAGCAGTGACTGCCTAGCTCTCATACCCTTCTGCTACCTTACCTGTCTTCAGAGAAGGACAATAGGTTCCTTGAGGAAGGAGCTGGGTTTGTATTAACTTACCTACACACAAGAATATGGTGAAAACCACGTCTAGCCACCCTTCTAAATAGACATGATCAATAATTATAGATATGGAATTATGGCACAAATGAAGTAATAAAGAAAGGTCTGTCCCGTTGGGTAATCTTGGGCTTGTTTACTGGGGATAGAAGTAATTAGTAATAGTTTTCACCACGTCAAACATTGATTCAACCACCCAAGGTGTTAGGAGTTAGAGATGTGTGTGTGTGTGTGCGTGTGTGTGTGTGTGTGTGTGTGTGTGGTTTTGGTACCAGGGATTGAACTCGGGTCCTTGCGCTTGCAAGGAGGGTGGTGGGACCACTAAGCTAAATCTCTGGCCCTAGAGCTGTTTGAAGATAAGGACACTGGTTTGTCTAAAACTTAGTATACAAATGAGAACATCTCCCCATGGCATCTCCATTAGGGATAAACACACATGGGATATAGTGAGTGGAAAGCAAGGTATAACATTATGTCTGTGGCACTCTCACCTCCACTCCAGTGGAAACTGAATTGTAGGATCTGGTCTATCCTATAGGTCCAAAATCACCCCTCCCTCCTACTAAATCCACGTGTTGACATCTTGCCACCTACCAGCCAACGGGATAATAATTCCTGCACATCATGACTGAAAAGGCAGAGAAAGAAAATACATGGTAAAAAGAAAAGGAAAAAAGAGAGAGGAAGCTTGTTGAATCAATTTTCCACCTCAGCCTAATGGAAATATAAGTAAAAAGCCAAATAAACAAATAATGTCATAAAACCTGTACTCATGAGCCCCTGCTTTAAATACATACTGACCCAATCCCTCTGGTGGCTCAAGAATTTCTACATAAGGAGGATAAGGGTGCAAAATTGTTGAAGGAGTCGTAGAAGACTATCTTGAAGCCTTTGGCACAGCAGTCACCTTTCATGTGGGTTGTGTGTCTTCTTGAAAATTATCTGGATGAAGATTTGAAGATCTTAATGCAAACAATAATAAACTTGGGCACTAAAGGAGTCCTAGGATATATCTCCATCAGAGCAGTTCTTTTGTTTGGTGAAAAAAAGTGGGATAAAAACAGAAAGGAACATGACAAAGAGTATTGTCTTCTCTTCTACCCATTTTTGTCATTCCATTAATCCGGTGTTATTCTAACTTGTTTTTTAACTTGTAGGATATTTTGTCCTTTAACAGTTCTCCCACTAACCTAAAAACCAGTGCTACTATACCTGTTATGCATTCTCAATTAATGCCTCCTAGTTGAATTCTTTTATATTTCTTTTGTGGTTTTTCCATTGAATTTGTTCTATTGTGATACAAGAATGCCAGAAGAAAAATTTTTTTAAAAAAACCCTGCACATTCATATTACTTGGGTTCATTAGACCAATGGTTTGGTTCAAGTAGTTAAAAAATGTGAGCACCTTCCACTGCATTTGACCTAGATTATTCAGCCTCACAGAATCTTACTGGAAAGAATACACTTCTAACACAAATAAAAGGAGGTTACAAGGACTCTACATTTACTGCAAAAATTTTATAGCATATTTATCAAGGTCCAAGAGAGGAAGTCATCACATACCTATATTATAGCATCAGAAAAGGAATGAAGGGATAAAGAAAATTAGTTCAAGGGCCAGGGATTTAGCTCAGTGGTTCCACCACCTGCCTCAAAAGCGCAAGGTCCTGAGTTCGATCCCCGGTACGGAAAAAAAAAAAATTAATTTAAATTAGTCAAGCTGCAGTACAAACAGATGTATTCTCGAAATAGTCCTGAAAAAGGAAAATAAATGGCTACAAAAAATATTGCCAAGAATTTAATTACAAAATTTGAGTGATCTTTCACAAATGGCTGCTGTAAATTTTCATCTATCAAATTGATATTTTTAAAAACAAAATGAAAAATATTCAAAGTTGTTGAGGCAGCAAAATAGGTGATTTCTATCTTTGTATGTTCAAATGTAAATTGATACAATTATTTTCAAGGACACTATATAATATGTATCACAAACATTAAAAATGTCCATCCTTTGATCACTGCATTGCAATTCATTGTAAAAGAAGGATTGCTAGATTAAGAAGTTATCACCTGTTGAAGAGCCTACATCACTTTCCAGAAGTACCTAGCTGATGTTCATTGATTCTATATCTGATGTGGTTATCTTCAAAAATCCTAGAGTTTATTAGTGACACATCATTTCATCGTTTTTCTATTATACAAAATATTGGTAGATAGGAAATAAGGAAATAACTTTTTGATATCTAACACATACCTTTTCTTCTGTTCACTCTTATTCTATTTATGATGATTTGTGAAAAAAGACTAAATATAAAAGAAATTACTTTTGAATGAGATTACATCTTAAATATGAACTTTCCAACTGCTACATAGATTCAGAGGAACTGTCTGGTGTCCCCTATACCGTCAGTGGCAGTGATAGCTCCTTACTCTTCATTTCAGGTTTCCCTATACCAAATGTCCAGAGTACCCTGTGAATAAATAAAATATGCCTTTACCAATCATAAAGATCTAGAACTAAACTCTGGTTACTCCACTTTATAGCAAGATTTTGTTAAAGTTAATTTTCTCATCATTAAGTATGCCTAATACATGCATGGTTGGTATCTTAAAAGAACAAAAGAAAAATAAGATTAAGGATATAAAAAATCCACAAAATAATACTCAATACATATAGGCACTAAAAAAAGGTAATTGTATTTTAAGTACAAAGTAAATGGATAAATTTTGCAAGAATATAGTCTTCTTAGATTTATCAACAATTTCCAGATACTCAGTGTTAGCAATAAACGTACTGAAGCCTTGGGTTTAACTATGTATCTTTCCTTAAATCACACTTAATAATTTCCTGTGTACAAATTAATATATTTGAATATAATAGATACAGGGGATGTCTGTGCACTAAAGGATAATTTGTCATCATCAGTGTTACAAATTTTGACACATCCAATACTGCAAAAGGTTAATTAAAAAGATAATTGCCAAACATGAAATAATCAATTAGCCCATCTTTTTCTGAGATCAATTACTTATTAACTTTTATGCTTTGAACTTAACTAGTACAAAGAATCATTACCCAAGTCAAAGTTACTGATTTATACCAAAGCACTGTACATGAGAGTAGAAAGAGCATCTGCTTTGTACTGAGTCTTAGTTTCAAATCTCAAATATACCACTTATCAGCTCTAGAATCCTCATTGAATTATTTAACTGTTCTAAGCAACTAGAGTGTAATCCTTGAAATGATATATCTCTTCTCTTATGGTTAATAAAAGATATTTTTAAAAGTAGAATTTGATAACTGATTTACAAATCTAGTGTAGGGCTTGTCACTATAGGTAGCTACTATTACAATAATCAAACTACAGACAAAAATTTATCAGATCCTTGATTCTAGAAATTCAACAGCAATAAGGACATGAGAATCCTCAATTCTCTAGAGTTAAAAGACAGCAATCTATTCATATCTGTTTTTGACATTTTATTTATTTTAAGAAGTAGAGGAAATAAAAACAGACATCTATGTTTATTGTTTTTAAATATGAAGAAATTTTGAACATTCCAAAAATATTGAGTGAGAATAGTGAGCGGAATTTGGTAGGAGGACACAGGCTATCTTGATAGCATCAGAAATGTTCTAATTCTTATGTTGAATAAAATGTTTAATGTATAGTTTAATATTATGCTTCATAACTTAGACCTATATAGTATGTACTTGTATATGTATTCAATACTACAATGAAAATGCATCATGAGCAGGAACATAAAAAGCTGTATTTGCATATAATAAATAAAAGATTTCTAGCACTATTTAATATGGCCACTTTGAAAAAAATGAAAGAGGACCTTCAATCTAAGACAGAAATGGTTGAATTTGGTCCTGGTTTAATTAAACTAATAATCACAGTTTATAATTATGAAGTGTTTTCACTGTCAAGAGACAACTGGAGGCTTCACAAATATAAAGACACATGGAAAATTTTGGCAACTCAGGGACTCCACTACAAATGAAACTGTTATAGTTTGTTTTCCAAATCTAATAATCTAAAATTTATGAAACATTTTTCTATATACTCAAATCACCACTAAATATAATTCTAAAGGGACAATATAACAATAATTTTGGTCATAATTCTTCCTGAGAATAAAACACTTTGATTAAAATTTTGTTTACTATAACCAACTCCCTACAATGAATGTAATCAAAACAGCCAGACCCAAGCACAAAAAAACCACATGATCATCTCAACAGATGCAGAAAAACATCTGACCAAGTACAACACCCATTCATGAAAAAAAAACCTTACAGAAAATTTGATTAGATGGTATTTACTTCAATCTAATAAAAGGCATCTATGACACACCAACAGCCAACATCATACTAAATGGACAAAAAAAGTGAAAGCTTTTACTCTAAAATCAGGAACAAGACAAGGATGTTCACTGCCACCACTCTTATTCACTTTAGTTCTGGAAACATTAGCCAGAGCAATTAAACAAGAGAAAGAAACAAAAGCAATAAAGATAGGAAAGAAAGAAGTTAAATTATCATTATTTGCAAATTACATAATACTCTGCATAAAGACCCCCAAAACTCCACCAGAATTCTTCTAGATTTAATGACCAAATTCAGTAGCATATCTAGATACAAAGTCAAGCTCAAAACCCAATAGCATTCCTGTACACAAATAACAAACCACTGAGAGAAATTAGAGAAACAACATCTTTCACAATAACATCAAAAAAGAGAGAGAAATACTTAGAAATCAGTCTAAGAAAGGAAGTAAAAGACTTTTACATTGAAAACTTTAGTACTCTGAAAAAGAAGATCAAAGAGGATATCAGATAATTGAAAGATATTCCTTGTTCTTGGACAGGAAGAATCAATATAGTGAGCATGGCCGTACTTCCAAAATTGTTATACAGATTTAATGCAATTTCAATCAAAATACCAATAGGTATCTCACAGAATTAGGGAAAATAATCCTGAAATTCATTTGAACCAGAGACCTAGAATAACAAAAGCAATCCTGAGCAACAAAGGCAACCCTGGAGGTATGCCTCACCTGAAATTACACTATAAAGCTTCTGTGATAAAAACAGCATGATACTGGCAATTAAAAAACAGACCTGAGGCGGTGCGGGCTCGGCCTTCCAGATTGACGGGTGGCGGGTGGCTGGGGGTGCGAGGGAACCGTTGCTTGTCTGAGTCGCTCTCCTCTAGGCTCCGCCGGGCGGTCGGCATGGCCCGTGGTAATCAACGAGAACTTGCCCGACAGAAGAATATGAGGAAAACCCAAGAAATCAGCAAGGGAAAAAGAAAAGAGGATAGCTTGACTACTTCTCAAAGAAAGCAGAGGGACTCTGAGATCATGCAACAAAAGCAGAAGGCAGCTAATGAGAAGTCTATGCGAACAGGAGAAAAATAATGACCAGCTCTGGGAAACGAGGATGCTACTGCCAACTGGTACATCATAAGCTCCAAGATCAGGATTCCTTAGAATGAACACGCATTACATGTGTTAGAACTCATCCTCAAAACTGTTTACCTCAAACTTTGTTTTTTGGCCTTAGTGTGATGTTTTAGAACCATTCTTCAAAGAATAAAGCATCATGCATGTAAAACAACAACAACAACAACAACAACAAAAAAAAAACAGACCTGAGGATCAATGGAGCAGATTAGAAAATGCAGAAACAACTCCAAGCAACTCCAATGCTACTTTATCTTTGAAAAAGGAGCCATACATGTTCACTGGAACAAAGATACATCTTTAATAAATAGTACTGGAATAACTGGCTTTCAACATGCTGAAGATTAAAACTAGACCAATATCTTTCATCATGCACTAAACTAAAATCTAAATGGATCAAAAATCTAAATATTAAAACAGAAACACTAAATCTGCTGGAAGAGAGAACAGGTAGAACTCTGGAAGACATTGGTGTAGGCAAAGACTTTATGAACAAAACCCTGATCACACAGGTAATATCACAAAGAATCAACAACTATGATCTCATCTTATTAAAAAGCTTTTGCATAGCAAACCACCAACAGACTGAAGAGACAACCCACAGTATGCGAAAAAAAATTTAGCAATTTTTTTCCTCAACAAATGACTAATATATAGAATATATAAAAAACTCAAAAAATCAGACCACCAAATTTAAAGACCCAATTCAAAAATGAGCATCTGAAATGAATACACTTCTCAGATAAAGAAGTACAAATGGTAAATAAGTACATGAAAAAATGTTCAACATCACTGTTTATTCGAGAGATACAAATTAAAACAATGCTGGGATTCCATCTCACTCCAGAAAGAGCGGCTATTATCAAAAAAACAACCAATAACAAATGCTGGCGGAGTTGTGGGGAAAAAGGAACCCTTCTCCACTGTTGGTGGGAGTGTAGACTGTTGAAAACATTGTGGGAATCAATGTGGAGACTCCTCAAAAAACTAAAGCTATTTGACCTAGCTATTCCTCTTCTGGGTATCTTCCTGAAAGAATTAACAGCAACATATGCACACTCATGTTTATAGCAGCATAGTTTGTAATAGTTAAATCTTGGAAACAGCCCAAATGTCCAGTAACAGATGAATAGATAAAGATATGGGTTTTTTTATACAATGGAGTACTACTCAACCATCAAAAGGGATAAGTTTGAGACATTTCTAACCAAATAGATGCACTTTGAGACCATACTCTTAAGTGAAACAAATTGGGCACACATATTCAAATGTCATATGCATTCTCTGGTGTGAGAAACTGATAGTGTAAATAAGGACCAAAATGTACAATAGGTATTAGAAATGAGAAGAAAATATCCAAATGAGATGTAGAACAAGGGAGAGGGGAAGGGAAAAGGAAAGAAAAGACCAGGAAAAAAGGAATAGAATGAAAAAGTGGAAACAAAGCTTTTGTAAATAAAGAGAAGAAGAAGAGTTGAAGGGAGAGGAGAGGAAAGAAGAAAAAGAAGAAGCAAGATATATCATGCACAAGTACAAAATCCCTGTTAGATGTTGTCATTATATATATCTAAGTAAAATAAAAAGAGCAAAAATAATAGGAGTGGTGAAAGTGGACAACCTTGTCTATTTCTCAATCTTAAAAGAAGCACTTTCAGCTTTTTGTTATTCTGTATGATACTGGTTGTGGGTTTTTCTTAGACAGCCTTTATTATGTTGAAGTATGTTCCCTGTATACCTGATTTGTTGAGTTTTTGTCATGAAGCAATGTTGTGATTTATCAGGTATTTTTAGGGGGGACATTGATTGAGATAATCATATGGTCCTTCTCCATTCTGTTGATGTATTATGTTTATAGATACGTATATGTTGTACTATCCTTGCATCTTTGGCCTCAATCTTACCTGATCATGGCATATGATCTTTTTGATATATGATTAAATTCTGTTTGCTATCATTTTGTTAGAATTTTTTTGGATCAATATTTATCAGAGATATTAGTGTATTTTTAAGTTGTATATTTAGCTAGATTTACAATCAGGGTAATGTTATCCTTGTGGAATGAGTTTGGAAATGTTCCCTTCTCAATTTTTAGGAATAATTTGAAGGGAATTGGTATTAACACATAATGGAATATTATACAGCTATAAAGAATGATAAATTTGAGACATTTATAGGAAAATTGATACACCTGGGAAATATAATGTTAAGTGAAATAAGTCAGACACACAAGCTTAAATACCTTGAGTAAGGCAAAATATAGAGAAAGAGCAAAATAAAGGTCTGATAAAGGAAATAGAAGATAGATCTTTTCCAAACAGGAAGGGGTACAAGAGACTAAGTATGAAGGGAGAGTAGAAATGAAAGAGAACTCAAAATATTTAAGATGTGTTGTGTACATGTACCAAGAATCCATAACAGATGCAAACATTATGTGATAAACACAAACTAACAATAATAATAACAATAAAAATGAGGAAAGGGGATCTAAAGATAGAGGAAAGAAAGTGGATGGTGGGAGAGGAGAATAAAAAAGAATCAGAATGTGTTAAGTAAGTGTACCTACTCCCTAAGATGAAAGTAAATTTCATGTATTGCAAGTATGTATTAATAGAATAAAACTAAATAAAATTAAAGCTTGCTAGAATTCAGCAATGAAATTATTCAGTATTGGGACCCTCTTTGTTAGAAGATTTTTCACTACTGATTCAATTTCCTTATCTATTTAAAATAACATAATATTTATATTTTTACTTAATTCTTTGATTCATAAAGAAATTTAAAAATACTTTAGAGTGATTATTTTTGTAATTTTTTAACATAAGATTGCTTACATGATGTTGAAAATTATACTCTGAATATAATTTTACTTACTAGTTTTATAGCTGCTAGCTACTTAGTATCAATTTAGAAACACAATCTATACATGCTACCTCTAATTTTCCTTTCTAGACTGTCACATCATATACAGTGGTCCTTCAGTTCACAAACTTAATTTGTTCTACAATTTTGGAAAAGATTGCCACGTTTGTGTTTGTGTAGTAAAGATGGCCACTGTTGTGTTTGTCACCCAATGCAGAATTTGCAAACAAAAACAAAATTTTGCCAAATGCTTCTGTTTGTGAACCAAATTGTTTTTAAGCAAAAAAGTTTGTGAACCAAGATATCATAGTATCTACCTATTCTACATCAACATCTTATTTTCACGTAAGTTCAAAGTGTCTCAAACTTAAATGTTCAGTGATACAGAAACCTGATCCCTTCTTTTTTCTTTTTTCTTTCCTTGTATATTCATAATTCCATCATTCTCCTTGAGGAAAAAATTCAAAACGTCAGCCACTTTACACTTTCATTCAATATGTAAATTAGTGAGATCTCAGATGGATGTGTGGTACATCAACCCTGGCAGAAATGTCTGTGACTCTTTGGATGTACACTTGAGAGACATGGAAAGCAAATCAGTTCTATGATTTCAAAATTTTTACAAAAATAGAAAGATGAGGGCATGGCTGATTTGTTTGGGTTTGGTAGGCTTTTTGAGAAACTGTGTAATCCCCACAGACAGAGAAGTCTGGGTTATAAATGTAAATTTGGTAGCTGTGAGTATGCGCCGAGTGGAAGATAGCACTTAAATAATTCCTCAGTGTGTCTTCTAGCCTGCAATCTTTTCTCCTACTTTCTCCTAAGCTGATTCCAATAAAACTCACATCCCCAAAACTACATGAAATATGTTCTTGGCACTGTAACCAAGAGTTCTACAATTATTAAATGCAATAATTACCAGTTGGGCTTATTTTATTTAGGCCAAAAATAAACACTAACATGTTTATTTCTTTTCCCCGTGGTTTGGTCCATAGGAAACCAAACTCCTTGTTTTTCCTCCTACCTCAAAAGTTTCTTTTCTCTCAGTCTCCTTTGAAGACTTCTCTTTTTTCCCAAACACTTAGATATCTGATATCCCACAGCTCAGTGCTTTGTACTCCTCTGTCTATTCTTACTTATTTGTTGAAAGGGTCTTGAAGCATGAAATACTATTGCTAAGATAAAGATCCCAAATGTACATTTTCAATGTAAATATCTTTCTCCAACAATAGACTTGCTTACTCGACTGTTCTGACCACCTATACAGGAATTTCTTCCTTTCTTCCTTTTCAGTACACAGGACTGAATCCACAGTGTTCACACTAAGCTGCTCCCCAACCCTTTTTAAAATTTGTATTGAGAGGCACTAAATTGCCTAAGCTCAGCTCACACCTGCAATCTTGTTTCCTCAGCCTCCCAGAGCAGTGAGGTTACAGGAATGCCCCCACCATCTCCACCTTAAATTTTTCTTTGTCTTACACTCCAAATTCATCAGGATATACTGTTGGCCTCACTGTTAAAATATTTCCAGTATCTACCCTCTTCTCACTCACTTAACTGGCACTGCTCTTGATCAGAAACTCCTGGTTTCATCTCACTCCTGGTTAACTGTAATAGTCTTATATTAGGTATTCTTACTTCTAATCTTGGTCAGTAGTGGTTATTTTCAACATATCTGCCTAGAAGGATACCTTGACTCAAGAAATTAGACCATGTCACTCCTCTACTGAAAATCTTGGAATGACTTTCCACAGCTCTTTCCCTTACTTACTCCAAGGAACAGCAAGGTGGTCTATGTAACCACACAAAACATGCCAAGCAGTTCCAGTCTTAGAAACTTTACATTGTTTCTTCCATCTACCTGGAAGTCTGTCATCAGACAAGGTCGACAGAGGTTCCCCAAAGAGGAAATGGGGATTTCAATTCACCCTACCTATGGGGTAAGTTTTGGGTTTGCTGACTCTTATCACAAAGAATCTCACCACTTGTCAGAGGTACAGAAAAGTTTATTAGGCAAAAAGCACACAGTCAGAGGGGAGTTCAGGCACTCACAGAATGAGACCTATGGTCTAGGAGGGTAGAAATCTGTAGAATTTGTGAATTCATAGAGAGCTTGGGCTCAATTTACAGGTACAAGGCAATGAAAGGCCCATTTTACAGGTGAAAGGTATGTGCCTAAACTTTTGATTTTGTGGGGTTTTTTTTTAATACTTAGGATTTAGGAGGAGTAAATTGTAACCTTGAGTAACTTTATGTTCTGAAGCTGCAGCTTTCATAAAAGTATACTTTTAAAATCATGATTTTCCTTGCCTCCTTTATTTCTATCTTTATTTCTTCTATTGTTACCTCATATCTATGCATACTCCAGATATTGCCTTTGGCTGCTTCTCTTAACTCTTTCAAGTATTCCTTCAGATATCTTTCATTGAACTCTGTCTTGGGAATCTTTTTAAAAGAAACTGCACTCTCAGTTTCTCACGCCAGAAAAACTATTCGGTATTTACACATGTGTGTCCTGTTTATTTCACTTAAGAGTATGTCCTCAATACACATCCATTTAGCTATAAATGCCTCTAATTTCTCATTTTTTGTGACTGAGTAGTACTCCATTTTATTTTAAAAACCCTACATTTTCTTTATCCAGTCTCCAGTTGATGGGCATTTGGGCTGTTTCCGAGTTTTAGCTATTACAAACTGTGCTGCTATGAACATGGGCACACATATATCACTGTGGTATGATTCTTTTAATTCTTTGGGGAAGACCCCCAGCAGTGGAATAGCGGGGTCAAATGGGACTTGCAGTCCTAGTTCTTTGAGGCATCTCCATACTGATTTCCACAGTGCTTGCACCAGTCTACACTCCCACCAGCAGTGGAGCAGGGTTCCTCTTTCCCCACAACCCCGCCAGCATTTGTTATTGCTTGATTTCATGATAGCAGCCATTCTTTCTGGAGTGAGGTGGAATCTCAGCCTTGTTTTCATTTGCATCTCTCGAATGACCAGTGATGTTGAACATTTTTTCATGTATTTATTTGCTATTTCCATTTCTTTGTCTGAGAAATGTCTGTTCATTTCAGATGCCCATTTTTGGATTGGGTCTTTAAATTTGGAAGGTCTGATCTTTTTAAGTTCTTTATAGATTCGAGATAATAGACCTTTGTCTGAGGAAGAGCAGGTGAAGATTTTTTCCCACATTGTGGGTTGTCTCTTCACACTGCTGGTGGTTTCTCTTGCTGTGCAGAAGCTTTTTAATAAGAAGAGATCCCACTTGTTGATTGTTTGTGCTAGTTCATGGGCAACTGAGATTTTGTTCATAAAATCTTTTCCTACACCAATGTCTTCAAGGGTTCTACCTAACCTCTGTTCCAACTGGTTCAGAGTTTCTATTTTAGTATTTAGATTTTTAATCCATTTTGATTTTAGTTTAGTGCATGGTGAGAGATACAGGTCTAGTTTTAATCTTTGGCAAGTTGAAGCCCAATTTTTCCAGCACCATTTATTAAAGAGGCTATGTTTCCTCCAGTGAGGGTGTTTGGCTCCTTTATCAAAGATGAGATGGCTGAGTGTGTCTGGCGTTGTTTCTGCATCTTCTAATCGGTTCCACTGGTCCTCAAGTCTGTTTCTTTGCCAGTACCATGCTGTTTTTATCACAGTAGCTTTGTAGTGTAGTTGCAGGTTGGGGATTGTGATACCCCCTGCCATGTCTCTGTTACCTAGAATTGTTTTTGCTATTCTGGGTCTCTTCTTGTTCCAAATGAATTTTTGGATTGTTTTCTCAAGGTCCATGAAGTATGCTGCTGGGATCTCAATTGGAATTACATGAAATCTATATAGCAGTTTTGGAAGTATGGCCATTTTCACTATATTAATCCTTCCTACCCAGGAGCAGGGGATGTCTTTCCACTTTCTGATATCATCTTCAATCTCTCTTTTCAGAGTGCCATAGTTTTCAGAGAAGAGGTCTTTGATTTCTTTCGTTAGGTTGATTCCTAGGTATTTCAGTTTTTTGCATGCTATTGTGAAAGGAATTATTTGCCCTATTTCTCTCTCAGTGAGTCTGTCATTTGTGTAGAGGAAAGCTATTGATTTTTGTGTGTTGACTTTGTAACCAGCTACTTGACTGAATTTGGTTATTAAGTCTAGAAGACTTTTGGTGGAGTTCTTGGGGTCTTCTATATAGACTATCATGTCATCTGCAAATAATGACAATTTGACTTCTTCATTTCCTATCTTTATTCCTTTGATTTCTTTCTCTTGTCTAATTGCTGTGGCTAATGTTTCCAGAACTATATTGAACAAGAGTGGTGATAGTGTACATCCTTGTCTTGTTCCTGATTTTAGTGTAAGGACTAAATGTATAATAGGTAATGTGAAATGGGAAGAAAAGGGGCAAAGGGGAAGGAAGTGGGAGGGCTAGGGGAAAGGATAGAAGGGAGTGGGATTAATAGGAGAAAATGGAAAAATAGGAACAAAATCTTTGTAAATAGGGAGGAATGGAGGAGTTGAAGGGAGGGCTGGGCAAGGGTGAAAAATAAGAACCAAAAGAGACTATGTAAAGGTGAAAATTTCCAATGATGAATGTCATTATATTGTATACCTAAAATGTACCAATGATTAGAATGAATAATCAATAATGCAAAATAGGAAGAAAAGGTCCAAAGGGGTAGGGGTAGTGGGAGGGGCAGGGGAAAGGAAAGAAGGGAAAGGAAAAATGATGAGAAATGGAAAAAATGGAAATGAAGTCTTTGTAAAAAGGGAAGGGTGGAGAGGGTGAAGGGAGGGCTAGGAATGGGGAAAAAAGAAGAAAAAAAACCCTGCAAGCCCACTACACCATCCCAAACCTCGTCTTCCCCTTTACCTTTCTCAATTACTTCTTTTTCCATAAAACTCTCTAAGAAATCATGTTGCTTATCAAATTAAAATATCTGTCTTTCTCCTGTGGTAGAAAAAAATAAAGATAGGTAAAAAGGAGACAAGGAACATCTTAATTTTAAAATTGGATGTGAAAACTCTAATTTCAGAACACAATTAACGTTACCCAGTTTATTCACATATGAACTAACTATCTTCACTCTCTAGGTTTCTTTGTACTCCCTGGGCATGTTTATGCTGTGAACTCAGACGAGGAAGGATTTGTCACAGGGACCTGGAAGATGGACTGACAGATGCCCAATAAGTAAGCCGAACAAAGCTTGACCTTCATTTTGTATTCTTTATTATCTTAGAACTTTGGTTACTAGTATGTTAATCATTTAGGAAAGGTTGAAAAAACAAGGTTCCTAAATTTACCACATCTACCTCATTTCCCTTCAAGACTGAGGACACCAAAATTAAAGTAACTAGTTTTCAGGATTTATTTTTAGGATTCACAGGGTCATCTGATTACCAGTTTCTAGTATTTCTAGTTCCAGAAAGCCCCTCCCGACCCCTGCTCTGGAACAACACCTAGAATTCTCCAAACTTGCTGCCTCCTAGGGTTCCCGGAAAAGTAAAGCCTGACAGACCACCCCATGGTGAGATCACTCTTCCAAGAAGCAGCAGTCATCTGTGGAAACCTAATTCCCCCTCAAGCCAAAATGGTTCCTCCAGAACTATAGAAACCAGAGTGGAGATAATGATCATGCAGACTCTGACCCCCTCCCCCGTAGCTAATCCTTAAAAGTTGACCTTGGGCTTTGGTGAGTGAGCCAATCTGAACCCCTTCATCAGAGTGTACCCCCTCCAGTTAATGTAGCCGGGGCATTTTCCTACTTGCCCTTACTATCTAACTCTGCCTAATGCTTTACACTTTCTATGCTTTTAGACTGATGTGCCCCCACTATTCTTTTTCAGTAAAGGAAATCAGCAAACCTACTACCTACTCCTTGGTGGGCCAGAGTGGGGTGGGGTTCGAGGAGGGGTTGGTTGAGGTTCCTGTCTCCTCTTTGGGGAACCTCTTTGGAGCTCATCAGTGACACTATCATTATTCGTAAAATTCTATGAGGGCAGAGAAGTTAATTTTATTCACTGATGGATTCCAAACACCTGAAAGTGTTCTATAATAAGAGATGAGTAAAAATGTAATAAGTGAATGAAAAAAGAGGAAAAAATAAAAGGAAAAAAAGATGCTTTGTGAGTAGAAGAATTTAAGGATTTATGAACAAAGAGTAAGCTATGAATAATGATCACAGATGTAACAGAAAACTAGAAAAGCTGATGATAAGACTGAGACCAAGGAAGAACTGAGTTTTAATGAATGAGTTGTCAATCATTTCACTAAAAACAATCTGAGAGATGTTCAGCAATTTTACCAACTAGAAATTTAATGTATTTTAATTGAGAACAGAATTGCAAAGATGATTGAGATTTTGTTGAAAAGTAGAAAGCACAAAAGGAAGAGCCATTTCCTCATAAAACACTGGAGCTGAGACCAGATTGTTTGGGTCTCATGTCGGTGATAGAAAAATGAAATAAAAAATGGATTGTAGAAACAGAGTACAGATTTTCCTATTAACAAGCTGTACTAAATAGAATGAGGCATAGAATAATAAGAATAATTTCCTCAGAATGAGTTTGCTTTAAGGAAGATCATACAGAGAATCAAAGAACTAATACAGACTAAAAAGTTAAAAGTGTTGAATATTTACTTAAAACTCTCCATAGTACAGTAAATCATTTTTCCATAATTTTCCATAATTAGTTGCCTTTTATTGAGTTCATTTTTCCTAATTATGCCAAGAAGTAGCTCTGTGAAGAGCTCTTCTTAGGAACTGTACCTTTGAAAATACTAGTAGATGAATGTGAAATACCAGCACTTTCTTTATCCCAGAAAGTAGAGGTGTAGCTCAGCACTCACCTGAAGACAGTGACATTAGTGAGGTCTAGGCATATTTTCCCTTTTCTATTCAAAGCAAGAGGCCCCTTCTGAGTAATCTATCTATCGTTCATGGATAGAAGGAATCTAACTTCTAAATCAGCAGGGGCTACCCACTCACAGACTGTCTGCTTCCATTCTTTACTTCTCTTTTATTAAAATTCTTTTCTGGGGTGGGAGCAGTGGGGTCAATGACCTACATATAAGCCTTTATAACCACTGATTAAGTTTATCGTCTCTTCCTTTATTAGTGTATATATACATCACCTTGACTGAAATCATAGGGCATGTTTATTTTTGCTTGATTTATTGACTTGAACATTTTGGTAATTAGACCTGTATTTTTATTTTTAAAATGTGTTATAAGCTTTTGAAAACTGATACTCACTTTTATGTGATTATTTGATACAAAAAGATGATCAGATTCAGGTAGACTAGAGTTTAAGAAAATGTTAAATAGACTTCCATCAGGAGAAATCCTGGTGCCTAACAGGTGGCAGAGCCTAGAGGTAGAGAGAAACCTGTTCTTGGATGGCATTACTGGACCAGGGAGCTAACCAGGCCTGGACCAGAAAACCAAGGGCCTCAACTTCTTTATTTGTTAAAATATATGTTTTTTAACATATATATATATATATATCGCTCATGGGAGTTGTTATCAAAATTAAAAGAGTCAGTATACATAAAGTGCTTAGGATAATATCTGATATATAATATACAAAGAAGGCAAGAAAAGAGGGATAGAAAGTTAGAGAAAGGAGACATGGAAAAAGAAGGCAGTATGGAGGGTAGAAAAGAAAACAGAAACATAGAAAGAGGAAAAAAAAGCAGGCAGGGGCTCCTTTGAAAGGAAATCCATAGAGTATTTTAAATAAGAATGTTATAAGAGATAATGAATGAGAAGGAAGTGAGATAAAGAGATGCTGGAAACTGAAAAATAAAAAATTGAGTATCACACAAACTGATCTAAACACTACACAAGCAGATATATTGGAAATATGTTCTGAGGATGACTATGCAGATTTCCTCTTAATGAGATTCCAAACAGAACAAGAACAGAATTTGCATTTTATATAAATTTTGGAATTTTTAAGAGTTTTAGCACACCATAATTTCCTTGACAACCACGTCATGATTTTCTGACATTTCTTGGAAAACATGGTAACCTATTATACAATTCTGAAGAAATGTGGACAACAAGGGTGAGAGGTAGAGCAAATCATTGAGCATCTCAAGTAGCAAGTTGCTTTTTTAAGGAGAAAATAGCTTTTCAGATAAGTTTGAGAGAAAAGAAGAAACTGCAAATTGAAAATGCTAAACAAAGTAAATCAAAAAGCTGAAACAGGAACTAATTGAGGTAAAAATTAAAATTGGAGTAAAGCAAAGGTCTTTTTCCTCTGGTTTTCCACTGCAAGCTAACACTATGATTTCTGAAAATGTGTTACTGTCTGCATTAATAACAACTATACTTTCTGGTACCAAAGAATAGATAAAAGGAGATGAAAGAGAAGTAAAGAAAGTGAAAGAGAAAAATTGGACAAAAAGAGAAATTTTAACCATCATTAATAGGAAGTGCTGGCTCTAAGTCAGTATGTGTTTCCTGTCTGGATTCTCAAAATGGTTATATCATTACTGTGAGAAGACACCCTGATGCAGACTTTTTTATAGAGAAAAGTAGTTAGTGGAAAAATCACCTGAAGAACAGTTTCCAGTAGCCTAGTGAATCACATTCCTCTTGAATAGATGCAAAATTAGATGGTGATCTAATTTCCAGTAGGAAACCACCAAAGAGGGAAGTGCCAGCTCCTCTTTTAGTGATGTGGACTAGTTCACCAGAGGAAGTTTCTACTTTGACTCCTCCTAAATGGAGGAGACAAATACTTTTAATCCTTCCCCTGGAAAGGCTAAAAAGCAACTACATCCTAAGAAGATTTGGGAGCAGATGCACCCTGATCTATATACTAATGCTTAGTATGTAACAACATATGAAGGAGCTTCCTGTAGAGTAAAGCAGAATGAAATGTGCCAGCTCAAGCCACAACCAATGGTGAATCAAATGAAAAAATAGGAACCAAGATACATCATGTAAAGGTACAGGATTCCAACGATGAATGTAACTGTATTGTATACCTAAAATGTATCAATAAACTTAATGAGAAAAAAATATTTATGTTCCTGAAATACACTGAAAAACTTTGAAAAACAATTGAAAGGAAGTGACTTCTAAACAAAAATTCTTACTCAGATACAGAAATTAAAAGTACTCAAATTTATGTACTATAGTGTAAACCATACCCAATTTTTGAATACTTCTGGCAATAATGAATGAGATAGAAAATGTTTGGTTTTTATTCCACATTTGAAGTCATACTTTAACTATATGTTCTATTTTGATTATTAAAGTAAAATTCAAAGGACAGAATGTTACTTGTTCCTAAGCTACTTTTGTTTTTATTTCACCTATTGATAAGCTATTTATATTGAAAAAATAAATTCATGTAATGCTCCTGAACTAGAATTTCTAGTCTTTTTTCAGCTTTAAATAGTATGACAGGTTATTTATGTTCTTTTTATCAAGTTCATATTATTGGATTTATTTTTTCCCTCAAAGAGAGTAGTGGCATATTTGTAAATCTCAGCTTCAGGAATCAAACTGAAAGGAAATGAATTCGGTAAATGACTAATTTCACTTTCAGTGTACTGTGTCAATAGGATGCTCTGACATTGTGATGCACATTTACTGAGAATATATTACATTCTAGGGTCTAGTGAAATTTGTTCTTATTACAAAAACAAAATATTGTCAGGGTTAACAATAAAATTCTTTTAAGTCTGGCTACATCATGCCTTAACAGCATAGCAGGAAAAAAAATAATAGAAAAGGCCAAAGGAGGAAAGAAGTCTTAAGACATATGATATGGCCTTGGAATTAGATCTGCAATATATACTGTGTGTGGTAGCCAAACAAATAGGATCTGTGTGATGTCTTATGTTTTCTATGAAAGTTTGAATCCTAAATTTAAAGCTTCTTAAACTCTCAGATTTGTTCTTTCTTCATAAGCAACTCCAAAGTACCATATAAGATGTCAAGCACAATTTTTGTTTTCAGGTGAGCTTAAAAACGTAGCAATGAGATGAAAGTGAAGAGAAAGGAATTTCATACTCAAACATGTTTGAAGTTGATAAAACATCCATAAGCTGGACCCTACGTAATTAAAAATTAATTAGCTAACACTTTCTGTTAAGGTCTTTGAAATTCCAACTCCCACAAAGCAACACTCAGCTTAATTTTCACAATGCATGAGGTGTTTCTAAAAGTGTACAAGGCCAAATCAACCCACTGACAAAATGTCACATTTACTTTCCTTCCTTTAAATTATTTCTCCATTTTATTTTGACTTGGAGAGCTTTTTATATTATGTTGAATTTACCTTAGTAACTATATTGAGGATTTCAATAATTGTTTTCACTTCAACACTTCCATAAGTGTTTCAACTATATGCTTTTAGAAAACAACTTCCCTGCACCATAACACCAGTTAGCTAAAGGGTGGTTGTTCACTTTAGCTTTGATTACAGTGAACCAACAAAAGGTAATCAGGGATATTTTTGTGGGAGACTAGGACCTGACAACATGGCTGGAGCAGTTGGGCACCACCTACCAACTGAGACTTATTAAGCATGAGTGCTGATCTGAAGCACCAGAGCCTGACACAGGATCAAACTCAACCCTGCACCTGGTGCCAATCTTATGATGGGCAAACACACTGAACTTGGCACCTATGTCAGTCTTCTAATATGAGATCAGGTGGGACTGCCTAGATCAATTATCAAAGAAATCATAAAAGGAGAGTAGCTATTGACTTTACCACCACTGCCCTTTTGTTCTTGCAGTGGTCCATTCTGCTTGCAGGATGTACCTTCTCTTTTTCCTTCAAAGCATCCCCTTATCCTTAAACACTTCTTTTGGGCTTCTTCTCCTTTTTTTTTTCTTTTTCTTATTTCTGCCCTAAAATAAACACTAATCTTTCCCATCCATTAATTGTCCTGACCAATTCATTGATGGGGACAAATAAGAACATGGAAACAACTCTGGTCTCTACCCATCAGATAACACTTGTATCCAGAATCCTTTATAGGCTCTAGGATAACCCTCAGTGGTAAAGTAAAACTACTAATGGCACAAAAATATTACTGTATTGTTGAAGGCTGATCTTGCCAATATCCTAGAAAATGAGACAGGAGTGAAAAGGAGGCTTGAGAGTTTTTAAGGAAAACAAAAAACTAGAGTAGCCAAAGGAAGACATAAAATGAAGGGGAATGTGGCAATGTGAACATCAAATTCAGAGAACAAAAAACAGAGAAGTTTTCAACCTTATGAAAAAAAGGAAAGAAGAGACCCAAATCCATGCAATTAGGAACAAAAAGGGTGAAATTAAAACTGACCCAGCTGAAATACAGGGGATCATCAATACCTACTTCCAGAAGCTATATGCCAATAAGATGGAAAACAGAAGAAATGGACAGATTTCTAGATATGTATATTACCAAAGTTGAACAAAGAAGACCTAAAAATTCTAAACTACCCAATATCAATCAATGAAATTGAAAATGTAATTAAAAACTTACCAACTAAAAAAAGTCTGGGTCCTGATGGCTTCACTGCTGAATTCTACAAGACATTTAGAGGGGAACTATTGTCACTACTGTTTAAACTCTTCAGTGAAATTGAAAGGGAAACAATACTCCCCAATTCATTCCTGGAAGCAAGCATCACCTTGATCCCAATAGCAGAGAAAGACCCAACCAAAAAAGAGAACTATAGGCCAATCTCACTAATAAACATAGATGCAAAAATCCTTAATAAGATACTGGCAAATAGAATGCAGAAGATCATCAAGAAGATCATAGAGCCTGACCAAGTGGGATTCACCCCAAGGTTGCAGAGATGGTTCAACATACACAAATCAATAAATGTAATATACTATAATAACAGATCCAAGGATAAAAATCATATAATCGTCTAAATAGATGCAGAAAAAGTGTTCAACAAAATCTAACACCCATTCATGATAAAAACCCTACAATAAAATGGAATAGATGGTCTCTATCTCAACTTGATAAAAGCCATCTATGAAAACACAACAACCAACATCATACTAAATGGTCAAAAACTGAAATCCTTCATGCTAAAATCAGGAACATGACAAGGATGTCCACTATTACCACTCCTATTCAATATAGTTCTGGATACATTAGCCACAGCAATTAGGAGAAAGAAATAAAAGGAATAAAGATAGGAAACGATGAAGTTAAATTGTCATTATTTGCAGATGACATGATACTGTATATAGAAGACCCCAAGAACTCCACCAAAAGTATTGTAGACTTAATAACCAAGTACTGTATCCAGTAGAATAGCTGGATACAAGGTCAACACACAAAAATCAATAGCCTTCCTGTACACAAACAACAGACTCACTGAGAGAGGAACTGGAGAAAAAACTCCTTCCACAATAGTATCCAAAAAAATGAAATACCTAGGAATCAATCTAATGAAAGAAATCAAAGACCTCTACTCTGAAAACTATAGCACTCTGAAAAAATTTACCAGCTGTTCCTCAGACAAAGGACTACTATCTAGAATATATAAAGAATTTTTAAAAATCAGACCTCCCAAATTTAAAGAATCAATCCAAAAATAGGCATCTGAAATGAACAGACATTTCTCAAAGAAGTAAAAACAGCAAATAAATGTATAAAAATATGTTCAACATTACTTATCATTACAGAGATGCAGATGAAAACAACACTGAGATTCCACCTCACTCCAGAAAAAATAGACGCTATCAAGAAATCAACCAATAACAAATGCTGGCAGGGTTGTGGGGAGAAAGGAACCCTTCTCTACTGTTGGTAGGAGTGTAGACTGGTGCAACCACTGTGGAAATCAGTATGGAGATACCTCAAAAAATTAAGATTAGAGGTCCATTTGACCCAGCTATTCCCCTGCTTGGAATCTTCTCAAAAGAATTAAAAGAATCATACCACAGCAATATATGTCCACCCATATTCATAGAGGCACAGTTTATCATAGCTAAAACTTGCAAACAGTCCAATTACTCATCAACTGGAGACGGGGTAAAGAACATGTGGGGTTTTTTTATAAAATGGAGTACTACTCAACCATAAAAACATTAGAAACTAGAGACATTTGTAGCTAAATGGATGCACATTGAGGCGATTCTTTTAAGTGAAATAAATAGGACACACATGTAAATACTTAATAGTTTCTCTGGTATGAGAAACTGAAAGTGTAGATTAGGATCAAAATGTATAATAGATAATGTGAAATAGGAAGAAAAGGTCCAAAGGGGAAGGAGAAGCGGGAGGTGCAGGGAAAAGGAAAGAAGGGAAAGGAATAAATATGAGAAAAGGAAAAAATGGAAACAAAGCTTTTGTAAACAGGGAGGGGTCAAGGGGTTGAAAGGGAGGCAGGGAAATAGGGAAAAAATAAGATCCAAGATATATCATGTAAAGTTACAAATTCTCAATGATGAATGTCATCATATTGTATGCCTAAAATGTACCAATAAAAATAGGAACTTGTTAAAAAAAAAAAAAAACAGAAAAGTTTTGCTGAAATGCATAGTCCAAGTGAGGAAGAGTAAAATGTTGAAGAGTAAGTTCTAAACTATAGAGGGGTCTTGATGTCCAGATATTCCTGATTTTCTATTGCAAGTTGTGTGTGTGTATGTTTGTATCTATGTGTGTCTGTGAATGTGTGTGCAGTACTGGGGTTTGAACTCAGGGCCTTCCCACTCACCTATATCTTCAACTCCTTTTTAATTTTTTTTTTATTTTGAGACAAGAGCTCCCTAAGTCACTATGTTAGTTGCCCAGGCTGGAGTCGAACTTGTGATCCTCCAGCCTTAATCTCAGAGGCCTGGCATTTCAGGTACACATCACCACCTCTAGCTGCAGTATTTTCTTAATGTTCTCCAAACATACATATTAGTAACAAGAATAATATTGTGTCTTTTAACGCTGTTGAGTACCTCTATGACTCTAAAATAGTGTCAAACGCTTTTAATGATTTAGTTAATGTGATCTTTGTAACATTCTTGAGATAAATACTATTTTCTTGTAAAATTTTATAGAGGTTGAACATTTTACAGAGCAAGGTTGAAAAACTGTCCCAAATTC